>NC_090651.1:135325082-135490082 GCF_040937935.1 Hyperolius riggenbachi | reverse complement strand
ATCCCAAAGTATTCAGTGAGAGGCATGGTGAGTTCATAGAAGATTTTATTTTTTGTCACAAGTTAGCGGAAAATGACACTTTCTGACAAAAAAAAGAAAAAAAAAAGTTTCCATTTCTTCTAACTTGCGACAAAAAAAAATGAAATCTGCCACGGACTCACTATGCTCCTTTCTGAATACCTTGAAGTGTCTACTTTCCAAAATGGGGTCATTTGTGGGGTGTGTTCACTGTCCTGGCATTTTGGGGGGTGCCTAATTGTAAGCACCCCTGTAAAGCCTAAAGATGCTCATTGGACTTTGGGCCCCTTAGCGCAGTTAGGCTGCAAAAAAGTGCCACACATGTGGTATTGTCGTACCCAGGAGAAGTAGTATAATGTGTTTTGGGGTGTATTTTTACACATACCCATGCTGGGTGGGAGAAATATCTCCGTAAATGACAATTGTTTTATTTTTTTTACACACAATTGTCTATTTATAGAGATATTTCTCCCACTCAGCATGGGTATGTGGAAAAATACACCCCAAAACACATTATACTACTTCTCCTGAGTACGGCGATACCACATGTGTGGCACTTTTTTGCACCCTAACTGCGCTAAGGGGCCCAAAGTTCAATGAGTACCTTTAGGCTTTCACAGGTCATTTTGCGACATTTGGTTTCAAGACTACTCCTCATGGTTTAGGGCCCCTAAAATGCCAGGACAGTATAGGAACCCCACAAATTACCCCATTTTAGAAAGAAGACACCCCAAGGTATTCCGTTAGTAGGATGGTGAGTTCATAGAAGATTTTTTTTTTTGTCACAAGTTAGCGGAAATTGATTTTAATTGTTTTTTTTCACAAAGTGTCATTTTCCGCTAACTTGTGACAAAAAATAAAATCTTCTATGAACTCACCATACTCCTAACGGAATACCTTGGGGTGTCTTCTTTCTAAAATGGGGTCATTTGTGGGGTTCCTATACTGCCCTGGCATTTTAGGGGCCCTAAACCGTGAGGAGTAGTCTTGAAACCAAATGTCGCAAAATGACCTGTGAAATCCTAAAGGTACTCATTGGACTTTGGGCCTCTTAGCGCACTTAGGGTGCAAAAAAGTGCCACACATGTGGTACCGCCGTACTCAGGAGAAATAGTATAATGTGTTTTGGGGTGTATTTTTACACATACCCATGCTGGGTGGGAGAAATATCTCTGTAAATGACAATTGTTTGATTTTTTTTACACACAATTGTCCTTTTACAGAGATATTTCTCCCACCCAGCATGGGTATGTGTAAAAAATACACCCCAAAACACAATATACTACTTCTTCTGAGTACGTGTGTGACACTTTTTTGCAACCTAGGTGCGCTAAGGGGCCTAACGTCCTATTCACAGGTCATTTTGAGGCATTTGGATTCTAGACTACTGCTCACGGTTTAGGGCCCCTAAAATGCCAGGGCAGTATAGGAACCCCACAAGTGACCCCATTTTAGAAAGAAGACACCCCAAGGTATTCTGTTAGGAGTATGGTGAGTTCATAGAAGATTTTTTTTTTTGTCACAAGTTAGCGGAAAATGACACTTTGTGAAAAAAAAACCAATACATATCAATTTCCGCTAACTTGTGACAAAAAATAAAATCTTCTATGAACTCATCATACACCTAACAGAATACCTTGGGGTGTCTTCTTTCTAAAATGGGGTCACTTGTGGGGTTCCTATACTACCCTGGCATTTTAGGGGCCCTAAACCGTGAGGAGTAGTCTTGAACCCAAATGTCTCAAAATGACCTGTGAAATCCTAAAGGTACTCATTGGACTTTGGGCCCCTTCGCACAGTTAGGCTGCAAAAAAGTGTCACACATGTGGTATCGCTGTACTCAGAAGAAGTAGTATAATGTGTTTTGTGGTGTATTTTTACATATAACCATGCTGGGTGGGAGAAATATCTCTGTAAATGACACATTTTTGATTTTTTTTAAACACAATTGTCCATTTACAGAGAGATTTCTCCCACCCAGCATGGGTATGTGTAAAAATACACCACAAAACACATTATACTACTTCTCCTGAGTATGGCGATACCACATGTGTGACACTTTTTTGCAGCCTAGGTGCGCTAAGGGGCCCAACGTCCTATTCACAGGTCCTTTTGAGGCATTTGTTTTCTAGACTACTCTTCACGGTTTAGGGCCCCTAAAATGCCAGGGCAGTATAGGAACCCCACAAGTGACCCCATTTTAGAAAGAAGACACCCCAAGGTATTCCGTTAGGGGTATGGTGAGTTCATAGAAGATTTTATTTTTTGTCACAAGTTAGTGAAAAATGACACTGTGAAAAAAACAATAAAAATCTAATTTCCGCTAACTTTTGACAAAAAATAAAATCTTCTATGAACTCATCATACACCTAACAGAATACCTTGGGGTGTCTTCTTTCTAAAATGGGGTCACTTGTGGGGTTCCTATACTGCCCTGGCATTTTACGGGCCCAAAACTGTGAGTAGTCTGGAAACCAAATTTCTCAAAATGACTGATCAGGGGTATAAGCATCTGCAAATTTTGATGACAGGTGGTCTATGAGGGGGCAAATTTTGTGGAACCGGTCATAAGCAGGGTGGCCTCTTAGATGACAGGATGTTTTGGGCCTGATCTGATGGATAGGAGTGCTAGGGGGGTGACAGGAGGTGATTGATGGGTGTCTCCGGGGGCAGTTAGAGGGGAAAATAGATGCAATCAATGCACTGGGGAGGTGATCGGAAGGGGGTCTGAGGGGGACCTGAGGGTTTGGCCGAGTGATCAGGAGCCCACACGGGGCAAATTAGGGCCTGATCTGATGGGTAGGTGTGCTAGGGGGTGACAGGAGGTGATTGATGGGTGTCTCAAGGTGTGATTAGAGGGGGGAAATAGATGCAAGCAATGCACTAGCGAGGTGATCAGGGCTGGGGTCTGAGGACGTTCTGAGGTGTGGGCGGGTGATTGGGTGCCCGCAAGGGGCAGATTAGGGTCTAATCTGATGGGTAACCGTGACAGGTGGTGATAGGGGGTGATTGATAGGTAATTAGTGGGTGTTTAGAGGAGAGAAGAGATGTAAACACTGCACTTGGGAGGTGATCTGATGTCGGATCTGCGGGCGATCTATTGGTGTGGGTGGGTGATCAGATTGCCCGCAAGGGGCAAGTTAGGGGCTGATTGATGGGTGGCAGTGACAGGGGGTGATTGATGGGTGGCAGTGACAGGGGGTGATTGATAGGTGATTGACAGGTGATCAGTGGGTTATTACAGGGAATAACAGATGTAAATATTGCACTGGCGAATTGATAAAGGGGGGTCTGAGGGCAATCTGAGCGTGTGGGCGGGTGATTGGGTGCCCGCAAGGGGTAGATTAGGGTCTAATCTGATGGGTAACAGTGACAGGTGGTGATAGGGGGTGATTGATAGGTGATTGATGGGTAATTAGTGGGTGTTTAGAGGAGAGAATAGATGTAAACAATGGATTTGGGAGGTGATCTGATGTCGGATCTGCGGGCGATCTATTGGTGTGGGTGGGTGATCAGATTGCCCGCAAGGGGCAGGTTAGGGGCTGATTGATGGGTAGCAGTGACAGGGGGTGATTGACTGGTGATTGACGGGTGATTGACGGGTGATTGACAGGTGATTGACAGGTGATCAGGGGGGATAGATGCATACAGTACACGGGGGGGGGGGGGCTGGGGGGGCTGGGGAGAATCTGAGGGGGCAGTGGGCAGGGGGGGGATAAAAAAAAAAATAGCGTTGACAGATAGTGACAGGGAGTGATTGATGGGTGATTAGGGGGGTGACTGGGTGCAAACAGTGGTCTGGGAGGTGGGCAGGGGGGGTCTGAGGGGTGCTGTGGGCGATCAGGGGGCAGGGGGGGGGAAATCAGTGTGCTTGGGTGCAGACTAGGACACTGGGACACTGGGACCACCAGGGCAGGAGGCAGCCAGTATAATAGGCTTTGTATACATTACAAAGCCTATTATACAATGTAAATGCGGCGATCCGGGTGGTAGTAACCCGCCGGCGCTTCCGAACGGCCGGCGGGTTACTACGAGCGGTGGGCGGAGCCAGTCCCCGGCGGCTGATCGCGTCACGAATGACGCGATCGCCGCATAGCCACTCCCGCAGCCGCCCCCGCCGATGGGCGTATTGCGGTCGTTTGGGCCCAGTCTTTGCCGCCGCCCATCGGCTGGGGGCGGTCGGCAAGTGGTTAAACTGGGATGGGAATAGCTTGTCTAGATGTTCCAAAGTACTTCCGTAAATCTTTTCCTGCTTATCTCTAACTTTCATGTTGTAAAAGTCGCTTTCATTCACTGTATAAGAGCAGTGGACCAGCTCATCAGCATAAGGCCCCATTACAACACTTATTTTGCAATTGCAAATGCAATGCAATTCTGTTTGCTATTTTGCAATGTTTTTTTTCCACGATTGTGCTTTGCGATGAGTTTTAGGCTGTGAGAAACTAAGGGAAAATGCAGTTTGCGCAACATTTCTGCTTGTGTGTAATCTCATCACAATGCATTTGTTTAAAATAGTACCTGTTCCTTTTAAACCCAGCGTGCTTGCGTTTTGGCAATTGCATGCGATCAGAACTGCATTGCAAAATGTAGCAAAACACAATCAGTGAAAAAGAGCCCTCCGGGATGTGTACTTATTTCTCTGACTGGGCTGTCCAGATAAGATACAAGGTTCCCAGGGACAGTCCCATCTGGTGACACTTTAAGCCTCTGAGCAGAAACAAAGGCATGTACCTTTTACCTACTAAATGAAAGAACATTCTTTGCTAAATGTGGGTGAAACCTAATATCAAGGTTTTCACATTAAAGTTCTTTCACTGTCAAAGATAATACTTTCCTGAGGGTGCAAGAGTGGCTGTGATGTCATACAGTATATATCACATGTCATGAAAAACACAGACACACCTCTGCTGAGGGCTTTCACACCAAAAGCGCTTTTCTACAATATTCAGATTTTGGTTAATGTTAAATTTTAATTTCTGATTTCTGGTTAATGTAATCAAAAGGGTTATTTTACACTGGAGTGATTCGATTTTTAAAAAATTGCAAAAGCAATGCATATGATTACATTCTGTAAACCAAACGCTAATGGACTTTTCCAAGCTGCTAAAACTCACACATTGGCTATCATTCATAAAGCATTACCGCATGCGGTAATGCAGAAAATAGCTGACTTTACAGAGCACTTAGCAAAATGTCAATTCATAAAAGCAGTTACCGCATGAAAAGCTGAAATTCCTGAGCAGTGAGGTAAATTACCGACTTGTGCGGTAATTACCTCAACACATGTCAGTTAATGTCAATTCATAAAGATTAGAGCAGACGGTAATGGCACGGAACATACCACCTGCTTTGAAGAGGTGATAAGAGAGCGATAAGAGCAAAGTTAATGGAGACCCACAGGCAGAAGCAGTGAGATCTCCCCCAGGCAGAAGCAGCGAGAATGGAACAAACAAACAAACAAGGCTTCCCCTAAATACCTTAAGCTGTGTGTTTAACCTCTTGGGTTTCTGCTTTTAAGATGTGTATTTCACATCACAAAGCCTGCCATGTGTAAAGTTTCTTCAAGTTCTTCTACACTGTGGCAATTAAATAGATTGGTAGGAAAGACTTAAGGTGCGTACACACATGCGACTATAGTCGTTTGAAATGATCGTTCCCCGATCATTTCAAACGACGTTGCATTGTCTTCCCAGAGCATTCTGGGAAACTAGGTGTTTCTACTGACTTTGGAGGACACAGTAAACAAACATTCTGCAGTGATGCATGTGCCAGGAGTCATGTTGCCACCTGAAATACATTTTAGAATATAAATTGGAGAGAGAGGAAAAATTTTATGATGGGTGAACATTAACTAAATAGTATATATAACGTTTTTTAAACTAGTATTACTCAAAATAAGCAATTGTTCATTAAGCTAAATGCAGAAAAGTTCTTCTTTAAGGCCCATTTACACTTAATGCATTTTAATGTGTTGAGTTGAATTGCGATGCATGGAGTTGCGCTGCAGTGGTTTCTGAATTTGCCACCTGAAACAAGCAAGCAGCTAATCTAGTCAGATTTCAGTCAGAAACACCTGATCTGCATGCTTGTTTTGGGTCTATGGCTTAAAGTGTTAGAGGCGGTTGATCAACAGGTAAGCCAGGCAATGTGCATTGTTTAAAAGGAAATACATATGGCAGTCTCCATATTCCTCTTAGTTCAGGTGTCATTGAACAATGCAGTTTAGGAACTGCAAAAGGGGCCACTGTGATAAGAATGATTGCAACAGCTGCTCCCTTTGGGCTACCTGCCAGGTGGTGCAGATTGAATAATCAGTGCCTATTTATGCATTAAGGAATGTGCCAGAGTTCTACAAAGCCTCTCATTGGTCACTGGGGATGTGAATAAATGTACCGACTGGTCTGCTCTACCATTTTCTCTTTAGCCAGTTACTCTCTGGAGTTTTGTGTACCTCTCAAGTAGAGTTGAGCTGAAATTTTCGTAATTTCGCATTACTAAAATTACGCATGCGAAATTTGCGATTACGATGCGAAATTACAGTAGCGTAATTGCCATTAAAATCGTAATTGAAAATACCGTAAGCGTAATTTTCAACGCGTAATTTCGCGTTTCGTTCATGCCGTAATTTCGCATTAAACGCTACCGTAATTTCGCGTTAAACCGTAACGCTCCGTATAATATAAAAAAGCCGCCGACTTTAAGGGTTAATAGCAAAGCCCCCTTAAATGCTAAGAGCCTCAAATTTGGAGAATATATTAAGGAGATCAGGAGGAATAAGAGGGAAAAATTTTTTCTCAAAAAGACCTTATAGTTTTTGAGAAAATCGATGTTAAAGTTTCAAAGGAAAAATGTAAACATTTAAAAACCCGCCGACTTTAACGGTTAATAGCAAAGCCTGCTTAAAGTTGAGGAACACCAAATTCCCAGGGTATATTAAGAGGATCAGTGGGAATAAGAGGAAAAATTTTTTTTTCAAAAAGACCTTATAGTTTTTGAGAAAATCGATTTTTAAGTTTCAAGGGTGAAAATGTCTTTTAAATGCAGAAAATGTCAGTTTTTTTTGCACAGGTAACAATAGTGTATTATTTTCATAGATTCCCCCAAGTGGGAAGAGTTTTACTTACTTCGTTCTGAGTGTGGGAAATATAAAAAAAAAACGACGTGGGGTCCCCCCTCCCAGACCTCTTTAACCCCTTGTCCCCCATGCAGGCTGGGATAGCCAGAATGCGGAGCACCGGCCGCGTGGGGCTCCGCACCCTAACTATACCAGCCCGCATGGTCCATGGATTGGGGGGTCTCGGAAGGGGAGGGGCAGCCAAGCTTTCCCCTCCCCCTCCGAGCCCTTGTCCAATCCAAGGACAAGGGGCTCTTCTCCACCTCCGATGGGCGGTGGAGGTGGAGGCCGCGATTTCCCGGGGGGGAGGTTCATGGTGGAATCTGGGAGTCCCCTTTAAAAAGGGGTCCCCCAGATGCCCACCCCCCTCCCAGGAGAAATGAGTATAGAGGTACTTGTACCCCTTACCCATTTCCTTTAAGAGTTAAAAGTAAATAAACACACAAACACTTAGAAAAAGTATTTTAATTGAACAAAAAACATAACCACGAAAAAAGTCCTTTAATATTCTTAATTAACCATTAATACTTACCTGTCCCTTTAAATAAATGATCCCTCGAAATAGCCTCGGAAATGTTCTATCAGTTACAATGTAACAAAGTTATTACAATGTAACAACTTTGTTACATTGTAACTACGCCGCACCCGACGTCACTCGCCGCCGCCGCATACGCGTCTGCACTGCACACATTCCCGACAGAGCTCTGAGCTATATAGCTCAGAGCTCTGAGAAGCATCTTTGTATTTTGGCTCCAAGGAGCCCCATTGGTATTTAGCAGACCAATGGGGTTCCTTCAAATCAAAAGGAACCCCATTGGTCTGCTAAGGACCAATGGGGCTCCTTGGAGCCCAAATACAAAGATGCTTCTCAGAGCTCTGAGCTATATAGCTCAGAGCTCTGTCGGGTCCGTGCAGGACGCTAAGTCCCCGCCGGCTCCGCTGCCCTCCCCACCTCTCCCACATGTCACCCACATGTGGGTGACATGTGGGTGACAGATGTGGGCGGGGTGGACAGCGGGAGCTGCGGGGACTTAGCGTGTGAACTGCCAGTCTACATTGCAGTTCACACATTATAATACATGCGCTATGCTATGGACCACTGTAAATCCAGCCTTAACTACAAAATGGTGATGGGAAAGGTTACTGTAATTCTTTAGATTGCAATATATTTTACAACATGGGGAGGCTGGACAGGGAGTATCTGGCCACAATGTTTGTCCTGATGTTTATTTTGACTGAAGGAAATTACCATGGAAATGCCTATTTTTTAAAAAAACATTTAATCAGAATTGAAATGGAAATCAGTCTTGATAGTTATTTAGGCCTCTTTCACATCTAACAACGCGTGCAGGAGCCGTTTTCCTGCATGCGTTGAACAGCTTGCAGCGTGTCGTCAGGAATCTGCGGTGCGATGCAATCAGCGGCGGTAGCTATTAATTCACCCGGCGGGAAAACGCCGGCTCCCAATGATAAAAACCTCCCGGGTGCGTCGTACCGCAACGCATCGAAACGCAGCGTCGGGTGTGAAAGGTAAAATGAAAGTCTATAGACTTTCATTTTACCTTGGTTAACGCAAAGTTTCGACTTTGCGTTGAAACGCAGAAAAAGGACTCTAGTGTGAAAGAGCCCTTATAGCTGAAGACAGAAAAGACATATAGCTCACCGCAGTGGTCATGCAATTGAGGGTCTGCACTTGCGCCTCTGAGCCATTGATCTGGAATGATCCCAAAGGAGTGTTACTCTTTCCTTGCCGAGCTTGGATCAGGAAGCCTCTAATTGGGTATGTTGCTGATGTATTTCTCAGTGTGACTTGGAAATAAAAAAACAAAACAAAAGTGAAGATTGTGTCAGTGGAAGTTGTATAAAGCAGATATGAAGCTTCAAATATTACACCTTAAAGGAACAATATCGATTTACATGTTGTTTTCCATTCAGATAGGAAATGTTTAGGTAGTGCTGCTTAGTACTGGTGTATACATTTGAATTCTTATCTCTTTGTTTACTGTTATCTAATTTCTTTCACAGTTTTCTGACAGCAGACTGAGCCATGAGGGGAGGGGGAATTCCCTTACAGTGCATCTGTTAACTCTGTGTGTGTGTGAGAGAAAGCTTTGCCTGTCTCTGACTGAGCTCTCTGCAGAGAGCAGAGGAAATGTATCTTATGTGCAACATAAACATTTGTAATTGTGTGTGTGACACATGGCACCTGACAGGCTTTTAATATAACTCTGCTTCAATATTACACTGTTCATAGCATGTCAGACTGCAGAGATTCATCTATGCAAATGAGACATACCAAACGTAGCTAAAATCTACGCACATTGGCCCAGATTTATCAAAGCATTACTGACAGTTTTTTTCTTCTTAAACAGTTCTAACCAGTAGGGGAACTGTTCTGCATGATAATAAGAAAACTCTTAAATCCTACTTAATAGCGTCTGTTTAGCGTGAATTTCTAGAACTGCACTACAGTTAAGAATAGTGCAAATCCATTTCTAAACTGCCACAGATTAAAGAGGATCTCCATCCTAATAGACAAAATCCTGCAGGACTGCTGTAATGAAAAGTTATATTTACTCGCGGTGTCTTTTCCCACAAAGATGTCCCAAAACCCCCATTTCACTCCACTTCTGGCGCCTGGCCCCGCCTCCCCTCTCTCCTCGAGAGAAAAAACGGCAAGCTATTAATGGCAGTTAATAGCTTGGCATTTTTTCTCCGAGGAGAGAGTATAGGCGGGGCCAGGCAGCAGAAGTGGAGTGATGCGGGGTCTTCGAGACAGCTTTGTGGGACAAGACACCGCAGGAAAATATAACTTTTCATTACAGCAGCGCTGCAGGATTTTGTCTTTTAGAATGGAGATCCTCTTTAAGAAGTGCTTACTAGCACTTCTAAACAGCTTGTGCAGTGCAGGCTAGACACGATTTGTGGAACGCTCCTCCCCCCTGCTGCCAGGTGTCCTGTGAAGCTGTTCTGTGTTTAACCCTTCCAGTGCTGGGCATTGATCTTCTTTTTCAGCTCTAATACATTTCAGTATATTATATATTTATTTACAATACATCTTGTTGGTTAACCTAAAATAATCTACTGTAAATATTTTAATGCTATTATAACTTCTCTTTTCTGTATCAATACAGCAGATGTATTGGTTACCTCAGTAACAGCAATTTGCCTCACACGCTGCACTGTCTGAGAAACCTTCCTAGCTCCTCCTATTATACAACAGTTTTAGAAGGAATCTGCACTATCTAATGATTTCTTAAGATGCCTGAAACAGTTCTGTATGGATTTCTAAAAAACTACTAATATTTTGTCTCAGACACTCTCTTTCCTAACTCCTCCTATTTAAGAACAGTTTAAAGAGACACTGAAGCGAAAAAAAAATGATATAGTGAATTGGTTGTGTACTATGAATAATTACTAGAAGATTAGCAGCACAGAAAATATTCTCATACTTTTATTTTCAGGTATATAGTGTTTTTTCTAACATTGCATCATTTTATATTATGTGCAGATTACACAACACTCAGCATTCAAAATGAGTCTTTCAGAGCAGTCTGTGAAGTAATAACCTCTGCTCTAGCAGAGAAAAAGTAAACAGTCCAGGAACAGTTGAGATAATAAAAGTCAGATAACAGCCCTCTCCACAACTAAGACTTAAGGTGCCCATACACTTGTCAGATTGGCAGCAGATAGATAAGAAATGCATCTGATGATCTATCTGATGCGTTTTTAGAACATTTTTTACTAGGATAGAATTCCAATAGATTTCGATCTGATGGCATTTTTTTGCCATCAGATTTCCATTAAGGCCAATGCAAACTGATAAGCAATCTCATCAGATCGACCTAAATTTTCCACCCAGCCAGTTCGATGGAAATCCATCGAAATCGATCGAAATCGGCCATCGATCGGTCGATTGGCCAACTGATTTGCAAACGATCAATCGATTGATCGATCGGGATCGATCGGTCGGCCAGAAAATCGGCTGAGTGTATGGGCCCCTTTAGTCAGAGAGTTAATGGCTTGTTTGCATAGAGATAACAACTGGAGTTTCTTAACTCTTCCTGTACTGGAAACAATGTTTTATTTCTTAGCTGTCCTACACATACAAATCATAATATCATAATTTTTTTTTTCGCTTCAGTGTCTCTTTAAGAAGGAATCTGTGCTATCTAGTGATTTCTTAATTTATCTGAGACAGTTCTGCACAGATTTCTGAAAATATTTTGTCTCAGACACTTCTTGATAAATGTCCCCAAATGAATTACAGCTTTTGCCTCTGATAGTTAACATGAAAAGTAGGAAAATGTTTACACAGCTGCTAAGACATTATTAGTACATTGTCATTTTAGAACACTTGGTTTAATAGTGTTCCTTTAAAACCTCTTCAGGGCCGCCCACAATAAAATTAATTGACTTTATATGAATGAACAAGAAGTTTTGAATCAGGATCAGGTCCATTTATTGGCTAACTTAAAAAAATATAAGAGTAACCTTTCAGCTCTTGTGCCTTCATTAGACTCAAATCCTGTATGCTGATGTCACAAGCCTGAATAGAGGAATAGGGTTTGACCACAGTTTGCAGCAATATACATACTAAGACCAGTGAATAAGGTGCAAATAAGAGTTTATTACAACCAGATCGTGCATACAAACTAACAAAGCAAATATGATGCAAACCACATGCACAGCATGCTATATACAGACAACCTGGAAATAGAGGGGGAGATTTATCAATGCATTACCGACAGTTTTTTCGTCTTAATATGTTCTAACCAGCAGGGAGAACAGTTCTGTATGATAATAAGAACCTTCTTAAATCCTAGGTAATAGTGGCAATTTAGCATGAATTTCTAGAGCTGCACTAAAGAAAAGTGCAAATCCATCCCTAAACTGGCGCAGATTAAGAAGTGCTTGATAGCAATTCTACAGATGTAGAACTGCTGGCTAAACATGATTGCAGATTGCAGGCTATACATGATTTGTGATGTGCTCCTCCCACCTGCTGAATTCCTCCTCAGAGCCTGCTGCTATCAATACAGCAGGTGTGTTGGTTACCTCAGCAACAGCAATTCCCCTCACACACTGCACTGTCTGAGAAACCTTCCTAGCTCCTCCTATTATACAACAGTTTTAGAAGGAATCTGCACTATCTAATGATTTCTTAAGATGCCTGAAACAGTTCTGTATGGATTTCTAAAAAACTACTAATATTTTGTCTCAGACACTCTTGATAAATCTAGACCACAGTGAACACACATCTCTATATTATACCCTGACTAATCTATCTAGCTAAGTATACCAACATATATACAGAGACTATATACAAACATTTACAACATGCACATATATACAATCAGCATGGTATTAACTACTTCCGGATCTTTGCTATGCTTATCTGCACCTCTGTATACTTCGCTTGCGGATCAGGGGTGTAGATATGCATATTGTTCTTTTTTACTAATGCCATTTGCAATCCATTTCCATTTGCCTCACTATCGCAATCCCCTCCTTCCGTGATTGGGGTATGGGAAACAGCTGTTCCAACCCCGATCACTGTGCCTGGGATGAATCAGAGCCTGGGGCAGCTAGACACAGCCTCTGATTCAAAAAACCCAATGTAAACACTTGCTTCAGTGTTCCATTTATAGAACACAGAGGTTAGTGTAGCACCATCTTGTGACCAAAAGTAAAAATACACCCAAATACACCACCACTTTTACATAGAAAAATTTAATATATTTGTATTATTTTTTAACCCCTTCCACCCCTACCCCATAGTTACCAAAATAAAACACATGTTAAAACATCTTTAAAAAATGACATCATTTAAGAAAAAAAATGAGACTTAGGGACTTTTATTATTATGTATGACATGAGGGTATATTACTATTATTTTTGCAAATAAAGTTTTGTAACTAGTGAAATAGTATTAAAGATCGCTAAATGGAAAAAATGCACCTTTATTTCCAGATAAAATATTATCACCATACATTGTACTAGGGACATCATTTAAAAGTTGTAATAACCGGTACAAATGGGCTAATGAAATGTGTGAGTTTTATGTGTTGAAGCACTCTTTATTTTAAAACTATAATGACTGAAAACTGAGAAATAATGTTTTTTTTTTCCTGTTTTTTCCTTATTATTCCCTAAAATGCATATAAAATAAAATAATTCTTAGCAAAACGTACCACCCAAAGAAAGCCTAATGTGTGGCAAAAAATAATAATATATATATGTATATAGATCATTTTAGTGTGATAAGTAACAAATAAAGTTATTGGTGAATGAATGGGAGGAGCGCTGCACTGTGAATTTTTTTTAGATTTTTAAGGGAAAAAAATTGTGATCCTGAAGTGGTTAACCACTTAAAGAGACTCCGTAACAAAAATTGCATCCTGTTTTTTATCATCCTACAAGTTTAAAAAGCTATTCTAATGTGTTCTGGCTTACTGCAGCACTTTATACTATCACTGTCTCTGTAATAAATCAATGTATCTTTCCCCTGTCAGAATTGTCGGCCTGTGTCTGGAAGGCTGCCAAGTTCTTCAGTGTTGTGGTTCTGCTATGAACTCCCCCTTCCAGGCCCCTCTATGCACACTGCCTGTGTGTTATTTAGGATTAGAGCAGCTTCTCTCTTCTCTCCTATCTTTTACAAGCTGGATAAATCGTCCTCTGAGCTGGCTGGGCTTTCACATACTGAAGAATTACAGACAAGGGCAAAGCTGTTTGCAGGAAGAAATGAGCAGCCTGAAACTTCAGTGCATGAGAACAGGGGGAAAGAAACACACAAATGATCTCTTGAGATTCAAAAGGAAGGCTGTATACAGCCTGCTTCTGTATGGATGTATTTTCTATGTGTGGACATACTGTACATCAACCTACTTCCTGTTTTGGTGGCCATTTTGTTTGTTTATAAACAAACTTTTTAAAACTGTTTTTAACCACTTTTAATGCGGCGAGGAGCGGCAAAATTGTGTCAGAGGGTAATAGGAGATGTCCCCTAACGCACTGGTATGTTTACTTTTGTGCGATTTTAACAATACAGATTCTCTTTAAGGACCGTAGGCTTACACCCCCTAGTGACCAGGCTATTTTTCACAAATTAGGCCACTGCAGCTTTAAGGGCTTGCTACAGGGCCGTAAAACTTAGCACACAAGTGATTCCCCCCCCCTTTTTTTTTTGCCCACCAACAGAGCTTTCTGTGGTAGGCTCTGATTTATTCCAGCATGTTTGTTTATTTTTTTTCTTTGTTTATATATATTTTTTTAATACATTTTCCTATTTATTTCCCCTACCCTCCCTTCCCCCACCAGCCAATGACAGCGATCGGCTGTCAAAGGCATCAGCCTATGACAGCCGATCGCTCCTTAGCCTCTCAGGGGATAGCTGTGTCACACGGCTGTCCCCAGTACAGTGCTGCCGTAGATCGCAGTGCTGTACCATGTAAATAGAGCGCGGTTTCACCATCTAACAGTCTGCTAGCGGCGATCGCCACCTGGAGACTGATGACGCAATGGCGTGGGCGATCCCCTGCAATCTCCGCTCCCAGGACTTCACACCAATTGGCGTTGAATGGTCCTGGGGCTTCCACCGTGTCCACACCAATTGGCATGGAGCGGTCACAAACAGGTTAAAGGAGTAGGCAATAACAAGGTCAACAAGGGAAAGCAGGGCCAGTAGCCGGTTTAGCAGATAACACACAGTACCAAGGAGCAGGCAAGTAGCAAGATCAAAGACATAATAATCGGGTTTGGCAACGGGTTAGCAAAGACAGGTTTCAGGTCAGGAAACAGGTTCAGGAATGTTCAGAGACTCAGGCCTGGAAGCAACAAAGGGTACTTATCCGTTAGCCGGGCGCATCCTCTAGGTAGCGACAAAACTCCACCAGAGTTACATCTTTCCCTACTATCCATGTCGGCCTGGAGGGGGAATAGTAATTAGCGCCACCTGCCGGATGCGCCCGGCTAACGGATAAGTACCCAACAAAGTTCTGGCAACCATCAGGAGGAAAAGGCAGTCTTTATATAGTCCAGATAATTAGTGAGAGGAAGCAGCTGGTGGTATTCCTTCTGCAACAAGTGCTCCTGAAACATCTGCAGGCCATAACGGGAACTACAAGTCCTTGTACCGGAGAAAAGCCTCCTGCTGGTGAATGGCAGAAGTCCAGGATTGTCCAACTCCATACTACGACCAACAGGCAGGAAATAATAAATACACGATTCCTGACAGCTGACACAAGTTGTTAGAGCACACAGAGCATACATGCAATATCAAGATGGGATGCATGTAGCTTTAAGTTCTAAATTTGGATTAATTTATCCAATCAAACATTTTTTTGATTGTTCTACTTCTTTTGTTATTTATTTGATTACTTCCCCGAGTAAAAAACAATATATTGGCTGGACTTCTCAGCAGATCAGGGCCCAGCTAGGCCAACATCGTAGAATATAGAAATATTCAAAAGGGATTTCCGAAACATAGATTTTCGAGACATTTTCTCAATCATCATAATAAGGATCCTACCGTTATGAATTTTTGCCCAATAGAATTTATCCCAGTATCCTCAAGTTACGATAGACATACTTAATTAAGAGCCCATGAAATGTTTTGGATTTACCTCATGCGTACACTACAACCTGAAGGCTTAAATGAGTGTTTAAAACACAATTATTAATATGTTTTGCATATACTTTCTTAATTGTTATTTTTATAAATGTTTGTAAATTTGTATTTTTCCTTTAAGGGTTAACTTTTATTTATACATATTTTATTTATATGATCTCCTGCAAAACAGAGCCCCAGGACTTTATGCTGATTGGCATTAGGCGGTCCTGGGGCTTCCGCTGCGGCCACGCCCATTGGCGTGACGGGGACAGCCAGAGGTTAAATCACAAATACAGTGGAAACATATGCAACGGTAATACAGTGTGCTGCCAGTGGTGGGACTACAAATCCCAGCTGGCCTGGCAACTGTCTGTGGGCTCTATCTATGCAGTGTCATCCACAAAGACAGCTATGCTTTAGCAAGTTAAATCACAAATACAGTGGAAAGATATGCAATGGAAATACAGAGTGTGCTGGGCCTGGCACAGTACCACAACTAGGCCCAGCTGCGACGGGGCTGTATCTATGCCTGCCTGTGTCACACCAAAAAAAAAAAAAAAAAAAAACACATCAGAAGAAAATTAGCTCTCAAAAGAGCTTTTGTGGGGTGCTTTTCAGCAACAAAATTCAGCGAGGAACAAGCTAACAACAGCCTAACTAATGCTTTCCCTAGCTCCAAATGTCTTTCCCTTCCTCTCACTACAGCAGCATCAGCAGACTGAGAATATGGCCAACGCTGTGACATTTTTATAGGGGGGGGGATGGGGGTCCGTGGGTGAGTGCAGCCTGATTGGCTGCCATGTGTCTGCTGACTGTGATGTAGAGGGTCAAAGTTTAGACCAATGATGAGGTATAGGAGGCGGGTCAAACACTCTATGTATTCGCTACCCGCCACGGGCACGGGTAGCTGATATCCGCGTGGACTACCCGCCTGGTGAACCGTTTCGGGCCATCTCTACATCCCTATGGTTTTTTTTTTTTTAACAATAATTTTTATTGAAAAGATTTTTCAAGTGTACAAAGCGTCACATGAAATAGAGTTTAACAGTATGAGGTTGAAAAACAGTATGAATATACAAACAGTGGTTCATCTTATAGTATACATTTACCATATTTCCTTCCATATTTCAGGCATTTAAGGGAAAATGGCTAGGTGGGTGTTGATATAGAAGCTTGAACCTCGAACAAAAGGAGAAGAACTATCCTATTTTTGGTGTCTTGAGATAGGGTCTAAAACTGAAAGGTGAAGGAGGGTTAAAGTGGGGTAGATCACCTTGGTTGTATTTACGGATTTGGTCTTGGCATTAGTTGTCTATGATTGTTAGGTTATAGGTATAGAGACTCTTTTTTGGTTTTTGGGGTGCACATGGGTTGTTTATTGAGAGTCTTTAGTTTGTCTCCCTAAGAGGGAGTGGTGGCCAGCTCATTTTGTAGTCGGTGGGGTTGTCTATGTGTGAGTGTAGGGGTTTAAGTTTGCGTTCCATTGTGATGTTGAATTCAACATTGTGTTGTAGGCGTAGTAATGTGGGGGGAGTATCCGATCCCCATGAGGAGGCGATTAAGGTTCTTGCTGTGCACAGCAGTTGAGAGACTAATACCCGCTTAGGTGGTGGGAGGTTTTCTAGACCTATGTGTAGTAAAGCCAGTTGGGGGGTTATTTTAAAGGAGGGGTTTGTGTTGATTTGAATAGTTTTGGATACATAGTTCCAAAGAGGTTTGAGTTTTGGGCATTCCCAAAATATGTGGAGCATAGTTCCAACTTGTGAGCAGTTTCGCCAACAGAGATTGGAGTTTGAAGGCGAGAAATTGGCTAGTTTTCTGGGTGTGTAGTACCATTTTAATAGGATTTTGTGGTAGGTTTCCCAGTGGGCCATGCACTTAGAGTATTTACATATGTTGTTAGAGGCTCTTATTAATTGGTGGACCTGTATGCTTTCCTGGAGGTCATTCGTCCAAGTTGCGCAATATTTATTTAGGAGTTTATCTGAGTTTGAGGTTAAAATTTTGTACCAAAAACGGATACCCCCAGATGTGGGGCATGGATTGTTGAGGTACTTGTATATTGAGCTCGAAATCTGTGGGATGGTTAAGTTGGAGTGTTTTATTGCATGTCGTATCTTATAGTAGGTATAAAATTGGGGTTGAGGTAGGTTGTATCTGTTTTGTAAGGTTTCAAAAGGGAGAATTTTATCTTGATTATATAAATCATTGATGTTATTGATACCTCTATCTTGCCAGAGTTTGATGTTAATGTCTGGAACAGCTGAAAGAAGGATTTTTAAGGGGATCAAGATGTTGGTGGTATCGTTTTTTGGGCATGGGAGAGAGAATAGATTTGACCAAGCTTGCTTAGAAGCTTGGATGATTGGGTATTGTGATTGGGGAGAGGGGAGTTTCATCATGAGTTGGTATATCATGTTTTTGGTACCTTGTTCTAAAAGGTCGTTTTCTATATTTAGCCATAGTTTGTTTTCTGCGTGGGACCACCAGGGTCTTGAGACATCTAGAATGGAGGCAAGGTAGTAAGAGTATAAACATGGCAGTCCAATGCCTCCTAGTTGTTTGGGAATGGTTAGGGTTAGATGCGCGATTCTATGTTTCTTGTAGTTCCATATGAAGGCTGAGATTGTGGCTTGTAGTTTGGAGAAGTAGGATTTGGGAATTGGTATATTTATGGTCCTAAATAAATATAGAATTTTTGGTAGAATTTGCATTTTATATGCTGAGACTCTACCTAGCCAGGAGAGTGTATTTTTAGATATGAGTTGGAATTCTTCGGTGATCTGTTTGAGAAGTGGGGGGAAGTTTAGAGTAAAAAGATCCTCAGATTTTGCTGGGAGGTTAATGCCGAGGTATGGGATAGACTTAGAGGCCCATTGGAAGGGGAAGTGTAGAGAGATTTGTGTTTTAAGTTGCTCGTTTATAGAGAGGCCCAACATCAGGGATTTAGATTCGTTTAATTTGTAGTATGAGGCTTTGGAAAAATTTTGCAGCGTTTCCCAAGCGGAGCTGAGGGAGGAGAGGGGATTGGATAGAGTGATAAAGTATCATCTGCAAATAAGCCGATTTTATGAGTTGAATCCTTGATGGTAATACCCTCTATAGAAGTATTTGACCTAATTGATTCGGCAAGTGTTTCTATGGTTAGGGTGAAGATTAGAGGAGATAGGGGGCAGCCCTGACGGGTTCCGTTTGTGATGTTGAATTTGGAAGAATAAAATCCTGTAACATTTACTGTGGCCGAGGGTGAAGAGTAAAGGGCTAGTATGGCTTGTTGAAAGGGTCCAATTATACCAAATTTCGAGAGAGTGGATGTCATAAAACCCCAATGAACTCTGTCGAAGGCCTTCTCCGCGTCCAAAGAGAGGAACAGAGAAGGCCTTCGACACAGCTCAGAGAATCTAAGTATATTTAACATTTTTCTAGTCCCATCCGATGGCTGCCTTCCCCGGACCCACCTGGTCAGGTGAAATCAGTGATGGGAGAACAGGCATCAGGCGGTTTGCCAGAATTTTTGCATACAGTTTCGTATCATTGTTAAGCAGTGAGATTGGGCGGTAGCTGGAGGGACTGCTCGGGTCTTTTCCGGGTTTCGGTATAACTGTAATAACAGCTTGTGTGTATTCAGGGGGCATATTACCAGATCTCATAAATTGGTTGAAAAGGGAGGTTAATTTGGGGGCTAGAGCATGGCAAAATGTCTTAAAGTATTCACATGTAAAGCCATCCGGGCCTGGTGATTTGTTAGCTTTAGATTGTTTTATTGCAGAGATAACCTCTTCAATTTGGATTGGGTTATTTAAGCTGTCTAGTTCAGTGTCGGATAGTTTAGGGAGCTTTAAGTTTTTAAGGAAACTATTGATGGAGGATTCGGTAGGATGGGTAATGGAGTTGTCTCGATTTAAGTTGTACAGTGTATTGTAGTAGGAGCTGAATGCATCTGCTATATCCTTTGGGTTGGAGAGAGATTTTTTGGTTATGGGGTGTATTAGGGAAATAATCCTCTGTTTAGCGTGACGGCGTTTTAGTGATCTGGCCAGAAGTGCACTAGCCTTATTGCTTTGAGAATATTGAGTCAGTTTGAGCCTGGTGAGCTTAAACTCATATTCAGTGCACAGGAAAATTTTTAGTTGGTGGCGGAGGTCGAATAGATCTCTCTTGATTTGTGGTGAGCTTGAGCTCTTGTTTATGGATTCTAAGTGCTTAATCTGGTCAATGATATTATTATATTGGGATTCTCTCTGTCTTTTTTGAGTGGCTCCAATTTTAATGAAGGAACCTCTAATAACGGCTTTGTGGGCCGACCATATAGCAGTCTCTCCAGCTTTCACCTCTTCAGGATTGTTGAACAGAAAGTATTCGGATAACTGACTCGAAATATTATCTATGATAGAAGGGGATTTCAGAAGGGAGTTATTTAAACCCCAAAGGGGCCTGTCTGGGGAGGGAGAGTCAATTTTGATTGATAGGAAGATTGGAGAGTGATCTGACCAGGATATGGATCCTATAGTCGCTTTAATAGTTCTCTGTAGGGTGAAGCGGTCAGTTAAAAAGAAATCAATTCTGGAATAGGATAGATGAACATTTGAGAAAAAGGTGAAGTCTCTGTCATTTCCATGTGTGGATCTCCAAGGATCGTGTAGGTCCTCTTCTAGGATGATGGGTAAGATAGCAGGTGATTTCCTTGGACTCTGTTTGGAAGTGTCCAGCGATTGTGAAATAATGGCGTTGTAGTCTCCTCCAATAATTAGAGCTCCAGATCTGACTTTGTTTACCTTGGTGAGGATTTTTTGGAGAAACGATTTCTGGTTTTGGTTAGGAGCGTATATGTTAACCAGTGTCAGTTTAAAGTTGTTGATCGTGCATACCAGGATTATGAATCTTCCATGTTTATCCAGGTCTTGATGGTGGATAGAGATAGCAAGTGATGACTTAAGTGCTATCATCACTCCTCTCTTTTTTTTAGAGAAGTTGCTGTATAGTTGGGTGGGAAAGGATTTGTGTTGACAAAGGGGAGATCTGCCCTCCACAAAGTGGGTTTCTTGAACCATTAGTATGTCAATGTTTTCTTTGATAGTCTCTCTCCAGAGAGCATGTCTTTTATAGGGTATGTTCAGCCCATGTGCATTGATGGACATCAGTTTAAGGGACATTGAGAACAAAGAATTGCTTCATGGTCAAGTAGGTATTATATGCAGTAGGAAGAGATAAATGCTGGGGCTTGAGGACTAGGGATGCTCATTCGGATTCCGCGGAAATGCAATTTCCAAAATTCCGATCGGAAATTGCATTTCCGTATCGGAATGCGGAAATCGGTAATGCTAGTGCCGTAGGCGGATTTCCGCCGGAAATCACGGAAATTTCCGCCGGAAATCGCGGAAAATCCACCCGACTTTAACATCGATTTTCTCAAAAACTATAAGGTCTTTTTGAAAACTTTTTTTTGCATCTTGTTCACAAGATTTGGTTTAATAAACGCTGAAAATTTGGTGTTTCTAGGACTTAAGGGGGCTTTTCTATTAACCACTAAAGTCGGCGGTTTTTTACTGTAATGTAAAATGCAGAAAATCTGCATCTGCCTATTTTCTGCATTTTACATTACAGTAAAAATCCGCCGACTTTAGCAGTTAATGGCAAAGCCCCCGTAAGTCCTAGAAACACCACATTTTCAGGGTTTATTAAACAGAACCTTCTGAGCAAGATGCAAAAAAAAGTTTTTAAAAAGACCTTATAGTTTTTGAGAAAATTGATGTTAAAGTCGGGCGGAATTTCCGCAATTTCCGGCGGAAATTCCGCCTTGGAATGCGGAAATTGGTAGCGGAAAGCGGAATCGGTAATCGGTACATGACGGAATGCGGAATTACCGCGGAATCGGAATTTGGCATTCCGACCATCCCTATTGAGGACAGCCGTGAGCAGACCAAATTGGTTATTATGAGTAGATAGGGTGACAGGTGATATCATTGGAATTGGGAATGCGGGAGGTAAAAGACTGAGTAACAAACAGTTAACAAGCAGGTGTGTATAGCAGTGGGATTTCTTGTGCAGGTATGTGGGAGCAGGTACGTTCCTTAACTGCGCCTTACAAGGGTACCTTTAAAGTTCGTCCAGGTTGCCTCAATGGCAAGTGGGTAAGCAGTAGAAGGGCTTTTCGCATCAATGGCTCAGGTTTGCTTCTGCCAGTCAGGTGTAACTTTGTAGGTAGGCCGGCCTAGTTCTCTTTGGGGTAGTGAGGGTGCCGGATTTATTTTCCAGGACTTTAGTAGGAGGACGCCATCTCCTGCAGTGGTAATGACATGCGTCTTCCCCTGGTGTTGGATAAGGAGTTTGGTGGGGTATCCCCATTTGTAGGAAATAGCGTTATCTCTGAGGGCTTTGGTGACTGGAGTCAACGATCTGCGGAGTTGCAGTGTCGCCTGGGATAGGTCGGGGAATAGCTTGATGTTAGAATAGGGGTCTGGTAGCGCGCCTTTTTGTTTTACGAGTAATAGCAGCTCTTCTTTTGTGTGGAAGAATTGGAAATTTGCTATAACATCTTTCGGCAGGTGATCAGGAATGTGGCTGGGTTTTGGCAGTCTGTGGATTCTTTCGATACTAAGTTCAATATCCGATAGGGTGGGTAGGGTTTTATGCAGTAAAGCAGTGACGTATTTCTTAAGATCTTGTTGAGCTATGGACTCGGGTATTCCCCTAAACTTTAGATTATTGCGCCTGCTACGGTCTTCCATGTCTGAGGATTTGTGTTTAATCCAGGCTATGTCTTCAGTATTCTGGTCTACCACGTCAATCAGCTTATTGTGCTGTTTAACAATGTCAGTCACTTTGTCCTCTGTGGTGGATATTCTGTCACCTAGTGTGCTGATAGAAGCCTGCAGAGAGTTAGTGATGTTGTGGAAATCTAGGAGTAAGGATTTCTTGAAGGAGAGAAGCATGTCCCTCATGTAAATCTGTGTGGCCTGTTGTTCGGTGGCAGGGAAGCTCTCTGTGAAGCTATCTGTGGAGGCCTGTGTGTCGTAGCCCGCTTCCTCCCCCATTACCTTGTCAGCAGCGGCGGTCCTTTGTTTAGACTTTGCCGGGCTACGCACCGAAGGAGTCCCCGAATCAGAGTGGGTGTTTTCATCGGAGGATGCATCTTGGTCTCTCCATTCATTTGCGGAGGAGAGGCTGTTGTCGGCGGAGCTTTGGTTTGCAGTACGGGGCGCGGCGGCGCCATCTTTGTTTTGCTGCGAGCGGCGG
Source organism: Hyperolius riggenbachi (assembly GCF_040937935.1). Taxonomy (NCBI): domain Eukaryota; kingdom Metazoa; phylum Chordata; class Amphibia; order Anura; family Hyperoliidae; genus Hyperolius; species Hyperolius riggenbachi. The sequence continues at coordinate 135,467,103 of NC_090651.1, read as the reverse complement.
TCTGGATAGAAATCCGTCATCTTTTGGAGTTTCTGCTGCCCCTTTTTTCTTTTTTTTGAAAGTTCCTGGTCCATTGGTTCTGCCGGTGGGTCCGTGGGTCGGGTAGTCGCTGTGGACATTGCTTAGTGCCGCTGATGAAGAGCCTACGATGCGGAGCTTCTCTGTTACGCAGCCATCTTGGCAAACGGCAGACACGCCCCCCCATCACTATGGTTTTTTGATGTAGCTACATTCTAGTAGGGTATTTGGCCTTGTGTTATTGAGATCTAATAGCATTTAATGGTTTATCTGTATAGCCTATTGAGAGGTTTTTCTTAATGATGAATGTTCATAATACTAAATGTTTATAATGTAGATATGCACAGTTCAAACAGAAATTACATGTATTATAGTGTGATTATATGGTATGTAATGATGTAGTTATGTTGTTTATTTAATATTTTTAATTATATTTTTCAGTAAGCATTTATATATATAGTGATGTCCTTTTTGGTTTCCTCCCGAGGTTATGGGACCTTATATAGGGTGCTAACCACCACAATATCTTAATGGTAAAATATGGCTATTTGCTGTATATTAGTCGCCATTTAATATCTTAATTTTATGGGTATTTTAGAATATGTATATTTTTTTTTACATGTAAGAAAATGTATGGGTGTAATATTGAGTGTCCTCTGTATTTGTTACTCGTAGGCACAGTGATTGGCCTGATGAAGTTAGTTGGATGTCACGAAACGCGTTGCCTTGTGCTTAATAAACTAATTTCTTACTGTACCTTAAGTGATTTCTTGTCTGAGGTAAGCCACCTCAAGTTGTATTTAAAACTTAATTTTACAACTCTTGGGCGCCTCTCCACCGTGTGTTGTTCTTACCACGCCCTTCTTTGAGGGGAGTCCTTCCTGGACCCCTCAGTTCCAGGTTTTTATGCAGACTGCGACCAGTACAGGGAGCAACCTGTACCCGTTTGGAGGCGGTATCCTCCTAAGGCGCCGTTGATGGTTGCTCTTCTTGCAACCCACCTTTGTGAGTACTAACTCATTAAATTTGATATTTCTCCTGCACCTTGAACATGCTACACCATTTGGACTCCCGGTGTCTCTGTGTTTTTTCCCCAGGATTTCCTGCCCACTCTTGTCTATCAGGGTATTATGAGGATGTTAGCTAATTTACGACAAAATAAATAAGACCCTTTGGGCTTGATTCTCAAAAGGGTGCTAACATAGTTAGCACACCTAAAAGCTTTAGACGTGCTAACTAGGGTGCTAAGTAGTTAGCACATGCAAACTACTTAGCACCGTAGTTAGCACATGAAAACTTAGCACCGTAGTTAGCACATGCAAACTACTACTTAGCACCGTGCTAACTAGGGTGCTAAGTAGTTTGCACATGCTAACTAGTGTTGGGCGAACAGTGTTCGCCACTGTTCGGGTTCTGCAGAACATCACCCTGTTCGGGTGATGTTCGAGTTCGGCCGAACACCTGATGGTGTTCGGCCAAACTGTTCGGCCATATGGCCGAACTAAGAGCGCATGGCCGAACGTTACCCGAACGTTCGGCTAGTGCTGTGATTGGCCGAACGGGTCACGTGGTTCGGACCCAAACGCGCTCTGATTGGCCGAACGGGTCACGTGGTTCGGGTAAATAAATACCCGATCCACGTCATTTCTCCGCCATTTGTCTGTGGGTTTAGCTTTGGGTAGGCAGGCAGGGTAGTTCTCTCTCCAGCCAGGCTAGCCAGGGTCCCCCCAGTCATTGTGTCGCTGCTGGGAACAGTAGTACACCGCTCACCCACACTATATAGCATTGTGTTTACTGCCACTCTGTGTCTATGCTGGGAACAGTAGTACACCGCTCACCCTGTATAGCATTGTGCTCTGTGTCGCTGCTGGGAAAAGTAGTACACCGCTCACCCACACTATATAGCATTGTGTTTACTGCCACTCTGTGTGTCTGCTGGGAACAGTAGTATACCGCTCACCCTGTATAGCATTGTGCTCTGTGTCGCTGCTGGGAATAGTAGTACACCGCTCACCCACACTATATAGAATTGTGTTTACTGCCACTCTGTGTCTCTGCTGGGAACAGTAGTACACCGCTCACCCTGTATAGCATTGTGCTCTGTGTCGCTGCTGGGAATAGTAGTACACCGCTCACCCACACTATATAGCATTGTGTTTACTGCAACTCTGTGTGTCTGCTGGGAACAGTAGTACACCGCTCACCCTGTATAGCATTGTGCTTTGTGTCGCTGCTGGGAATAGTAGTACACCGCTCACCCACACTATATAGCATTGTGTTTACTGCCACTCTGTGTGTCTGCTGGGAACAGTAGTACACCGCTCACCCTGTATAGTATTGTGCTCTGTGTCGCTGCTGGGAATAGTAGTACACCGCTCACCCACCACTGTATAGCATTTTGCTCTGTGTCACTGCTGGGAACAGTAGTACACCGCTCACCCACACTATATTGCATTGTGTTTACTGCCACTCTGTGTCTCTGCTGGGAACAGTAGTACACTGCTAACCCACCACTGTATAGCATTGTGCTCTGTGTCGCTGCTGGGAATAGTAGTACACCACTCACCCACACTATATAGCATTGTGTTTACTGCCACTCTGTGTCTCTGCTGGGAACAGTAGTACACCGCTCACCCACCACTGTATAGCATTGTGCTCTGTGTCGCTGCTGGGAACAGTAGTACACCGCTCACTCACACTATATAGCATTGTGTTTACTGCCACTCTGTGTGTCTGCTGGGAACAGTAGTACACCGCTCACCCTGTATAGCATTGTGCTCTGTGTCGCTGCTGGGCATAGTAGTACACCGCTCACCCACACTATATAGCATTGTGTTTACTGCCACTCTGTGTCTCTGCTGGGAACAGTAGTACACCGCTCACCCACCACTGTATAGCATTGTGCTCTGTGTCGCTGCTGGGGACCGTAGTACACCGCTCACCAACACACTCTGCTGGGAACAGTAGTACACCGCTCACCCTGTATAGCATTGTGCTCTGTGTCGCTGCTGGGAACAGTAGTACACCGCTCAACCACCACTGTATAGCATTGTTCTCTGTGTCTCTGCTGGGAACAGTAGTACACCGCTAACCAACCACTGTATAGCATTGTGCTCTGTGTCGCTGCTGGGAATAGTAGTACACCGCTCACCCACACTATATAGCATTGTGTTTACTGCCACTCTGTGTCTCTGCTGGGAACAGTAGTACACCGCTCACCCACCACTGTATAGCATTGTGCTCTGTGTCGCTGCTGGGAACAGTAGTACACCGCTCACCCACACTATATAGCATTGTGTTTACTGCCACTCTGTGTCTCTGCTGGGAATGTGCCTCTGTGTGTCTCTGCTGATACTGATAAGTGGGAGTGTGCGGGAGCCAAGCACACAGCTGCAATTCGAGAAAACCGGCGGCGACACTCGTGGATGTTAAACTTTGACTGACGGTGCACATCAGTCACAGCCTAAACCGGATCACAGGCGACTGGAAGGCTCCGAGGCCGGCTGGCAGCTGCCGCTGGAGATTGATCCGCTGAGCCAGTGTGGGTACACAGAGCTGACGCTCAGTAGTTCCAGGGATCCACTCAGTGTCGTGGAAAGTTGCCAAAAGCTGGTCGAATTCGCAGGCTTACAAAGTCTTCTGCTCAGGCAAGTATGTTTTACGTTGTTGTGTTGCATTATCTTTATTGTATGAGAGGAGGTTAATGTGTTAATGTGTATATTCTGTGTTAATTGCAGTGGGGAGGCTGCGGGCTTCTCATCTCTCCTGTGCGTGGTGGGAGGGGTGAGGAGAGGTGCAGCTCCGATGTAAATACAGAAAGTGTTGTCAGAGTTTATGTGCTTTGTTTTTTTTTCTTCGGATTCAAGTTTTCTGTGTTGCATATTTATGTGGTGGTTATCTCTGCATTTGTCTCAGGCATGTGTTTGCTGGAAAGAAGTCGATTGGGTTTTTTTTTCTCTCTCCTCTCTTCTCTTCTCTCCCCGTCTCTACAGAGGCTGGGAAAAATGTCCAGATAGAGCAGGGGGGGGGGGCCCCTGCAGCAGGAGGGGATAGAGAGGAGCGTAGTGGAAAAGTGTAGTGAGAGGTAAAGCTTATCTAGTTCCAGTCAGGGCTGATAAATGTTCTAAAAGTTATATAGGTTTAATGTTGTAGTCATGTCAGACTGATAAATGTTGTTCGTCTCAGTAATAGTGCTGTAATAGTTCTGAGTTATGGCTGAGATAAGCTGCAGATGAGTTGTGGAGAGAGGGGATAGAGGGAGAGAAGAGGAAAGCGAGTGTCTTTCTGTTTGTGAGATGTTCTGCACGTTTCTCGCATTTCCAGTCGGTGCTGCTGCTAACATGTTTTTTCAATGTCTGTATTGTGTTGAAGTTCTAGCTGGGCTGGTAACAGTTAAAACAGTTACAGTGGTTTGGAGTCGTATAGCTCGCTCGGGCGGTTCTTAGTTATGTCTGTGATAGAGTGAGAAAGATTCCTACGTCTCTGGGGATCCGTATGTCTGATTGCAGTTCGGATTACAGCTGAGACGTGAAGGAATGCTGAGGCTGATTTTTGTGCACTGTGGATAGATGCTGTGTGTAACGATAAAAAAAAATGTATGTTCTGTGTGAGTTTTGTTTTCTCTCCTAGGTCTATAGGAACGAGAGGCTGCTATGGGAGCAGCCATCTTGGCTGGCAGTCCAGGACTCAAAATGGCGGCAGTGGAGAGAGCCCGCCCCCGTGAGTCATGGCCCCCACACGTCATGGCAGGGGGGAGGAGGGGCTGGGGGATCCACGTCACGTCAGGCTGTGCTCGCGGCTCCGGGCAGAGCAGCTGAAAGGGAGGGGGGGAGAAATACAGAGACATGCTACTGTGTGTCTCGGGTTTCAACGTATTTCCCCAGAGTTTTTCCCAGAGTCCATGGACAGGAATGCCAGAATAGGAAGTGTTTCCCAGCTCGGTGCAGGGACACACGGAGCAGTACAGATCGGAAATGGGTCTGTACTGTGTTGCTTATGGGATTATTCCTGTAAGTGAGGCACCTTAATGGGTGGTGCAGCATGAGTTCCCAATAGAAGGAAAGGGGGACAGCGCATCAAAGGGGGTGCCGGAGTTGGAAAAAAGGGAGTTGACCAATTCGGGTTTCCGTCGCCGCTTCTGCAGAGCGGTAACGTTTTTTCCGGTTTTGTCGTGAACAGGGCCAGAGCTGGACTGAGAGGTCTATGCTGGGCTGGAGCTGTTTGGTGTGCGTTTTTTTTCGTCCACTGATTGGTAAAATATGTTTTTTCCAGCTCCTATCAATTGTAGCACAAAGAACAAGGACTGACAACAGTTCATGGGGCAATTATACAGATGATAGAATTGCCGTTTACAGAGTGACAGTGTATCAGTACGGTGTTTGCCATGTGGCTACCTACCAAGTGGGCATTCAGGGATCTGCATACAGGCATGTGACGCTGGTATGCTTAGCCCTGCACCCTGTGTAGTTTAAGTGCAAAGTGCTCCTTCCTACAGGGAGGCAGCCAGTTTTTTTGGTAGTTTAGGTGGTGGCACGGCAAACATTGATCAGAGGGTACAACACACAGGACTTCTAGCAGAGCTGGTATCGCAATGAAGTTCTAGATAAGTAAATGCGATAATGAGTAAGAGCATTGCAGGCTCACCTGCACAGCAGCAACAGGTGTGGCATCCGTGATCTGTGCATGCGACGGCCGCGCATGGACAGATAAGGGGGGATGTGGGGTGAGCTGCAATGGGGGGAGAGCTTCCAAAGGTGAAGCGAGCTTCCATAGGTGAAGTCCGCGGGAGCATATTGTAAACAGGTAAGTACTGAGGATAGTACTGAGGTAGGGGGGGTGAAGTTTAACTCCAATCTACCAATAAGAGTAAACAGAGTTCATGAGAACCATAAAGCAACGAGATCAATTACGATATATATTGATCAATTTAAAGTGTAAAGAGTACAAGCCGCAGGGCGAATCCCAAATCATTAATAAGAATTGATTTGTTTGTATTTCGATTTCAGGTGTTTGGCAATATGGATTTGAGACAGATGCCGTGCTGGCAGCAAAGCTGGAGATGTCAGTCGGATACGCGAAAGGTTCCAGATGCCAATCTAAGCTTGGAGAACAGCGAGATTCCTGAGATTGGAAAGAGACTAAAACACGAGATTCCTGAGATTGGAAAGAGACTAAAACACGAGATTCCTGAAATTGGAAAGAGACTAAAACACGAGATTCCTGAAATGGGAAAGAGACTAAAACACGAGATTCCTGAGATCGGAAAACGTCTAAAAAAACTGTCTGAGCAAAGCATAGTGCAAATTGCTAATGTTTTTCTTTCCCAAGGTGGTGCTTTTATAATGAGGAGTACCGTGCTGATGGTGATCCTAGGTTGCCATTCCGTCCTAGGAGAACGAAGAGAGGACATTCTCATGTATAATAAGGGGTTAATGAGAATGCAAGGCCCAAGCATGTTAATGTTGGGTGACAAAGGTACTGATCCTTTCACACCTCCCTCCGCTTGGCACAGATGGACCATGCAGGGACGGAGGAAAAGAGCACTTGTGCCAGGAGAAAGCAAATTTCATGGCACAAGGCGGGTGAAGGGTCTGAAGGGTCAAGTGTGCGGGCAGTGGGAATTTAATGGCAGTGTAAATCTGCTATTGAATGCCACACTCCCAGAATCAATGCACCGATCCAAAGGTTTGTTAAAAGGTACATTGCAGTACAATGGGTACATGCAAAAGGTGGAGTGTGTGATTCAGGGGTACCTTGTCTTGGTTATGCAGAGTGAGATGGTTCCAGATTGGAGAGGAACGAGCAGGAGGCGTCAATTCTCATACCAGAGAGACGCAAGGGACAACATCACACTCTGGAGCTACCAACAGAGAGTGCCTCTGAAACAACTATACACACGTAAAGGCTGGAAAGCCAAGGGTGGGTGGTTCTCGAAACAAGAAGTAACAATCGAGATCAAGCCACATTTCCAGGTGACAGAGAGGGTGGGGAGAGCGGTCCCGGGGGAGGGAAAGCCCACACAGGGAACCCCATTCACACCACACGGGTCACAACAGGGGACGATATTACACAGTCCATATGCAGCAGCTTATCCTCATGATAGTTGGGTAAGTGATGAGGTACTCTTAATCGAAAGATTTCAGAGAGTACAGTCTTCCCGACCTCAGGTACATATTGTGCCTCAGGACATAAGGGGGGAAGAGGTCCAATCAGGACAGCTGGGGACATATTTTGTCAGCGAGAGATTGGACAAGGGGAGGTATATTAATTTTTCTGGAGAAGGATCTTTTGCATGGCAGCTTCGAGATGTTTGGGTGAACAAATGGAAACAGTGCAACATTCCTTTAGGCACCGCTACTTCCTTAGTTCCCACCTCAACACCAGGACCTGAGAGGTCAACCTTTTTTGGTGCTAGACGGGGAGGTGAAGCAAGTAGAGTTGTCCTCATGCGGGCAATTCTTGCAGAAGTATCTGCGTTGGCCGGGGCAAGTCAAATTTAGTGAAGAAGCCTGCAGGCTCAGTAACGCAGAAGGCGAGGCTACCATTCAAAAGATCCACCCTGAAGCCCAACCGATAGTTCCGGTGGCTGAAGGAAAGGTTTGGTTTTTTAACATAAGGTCTAGTGATACATTCAAGGTATATTCTCCTAATTGTTCCGATAAGGGGGAGTTTCCAAGGGGAACATATTGTGTGAGTGGAGATCCCATATGGATCCTGTCATCCAGGTTTGATGACGTTGTTTCTCAAATTGTTAAGAGAACTCTGAAGGTCAAAGCTTCACGGGTAGTTCCCGTCCTGAAAGAGAACACGACATGGGACAAAGGGGAACAGGTTTTGATCCAAGACGACCACATTTTGTTACAAAGGTTAAACAAACAGTACACTAAGTTAGAGGTAAGATTTCACCATGATACAGGTGATCTTAACGAGGTAGAACACAAAAATGAGCAGGTGAGTTCCAGTCTGCCCTGGTGGACAAAGGTTCCGGTGATGTTCCAGGGACACTCGGACAGGGCATCTGCAGTTCCAAAGTTCTTTCTACACCCACTGGTCGTCTGGATGGGGATGACAACGTTAGGCATCATTATCCAGGTGAGGTTGCGGGTTAAAATTACGTAAAATAAATTAACCGGTCCAGAGATTGGTGCCTCATAAACAATCTCCGGAACCAATAGTTTAAATTAAGGGATATACAAGGTTACGGGTATAGGTTTAGTAGTACCTAGGAGCTGATTGTATAAAGGCGCTCTTTTAGAAGGCACCTGGCACTGCTCCGTTTTGTAACAACCAAACGAGTTTCACTTTTCTGTGGTCATGCAAGTTTGTGAGTGATACGCAAGTGACACAAATGCTGAGCATGTGGTATTGAGGGACTTAGAAGTAGGGCTTCCCCAGAGAGCCTGGTTACAGGAAGACCAAGAGGTCTTGCTCTCTCTCTTCCAGGGGTAACCGCCTAGAGCAGAGAAGTTGTGTGAGCACGAACATCGAAAAGTGAAACATAAAAGAAAGAAACCAGGTACTGGGAGGTTCAGACGCTGGGATCTGCGGGTCAAGCCGTTTTAGGGGGGATTGTTATAATTTAAGTAGGCCTCAGTTATTTGGACTGAGTTAGTCAAAAAGGCTTGATGAGCAGACCTGCCCTTTAAGGGGATTTTCTCTGAAGAGAGAAAATCTGCAGTTCTGTCAGCAGAACTAGAACATACCAAGAAGCTGTTCTGAACAAGGCCGCAGGTCTCCCTGACCTGGGCCTGGAACAATAAACATCAGTCATGTTTTGTAAATATTCACATTCCTGCATGTATGTCAAATGTCTCATTGATTATTAATCGAGTAGGCGGGTATGATGACACCACGAGTGGGTCCACCAATAGACTGATATAGGGGGTGGCGAAGATGATGTCATATTTAACTCTTTCCTAGTCGGTATTAAATCTGGAGCGAGCGATGGGGAACTCACTTCTGCTTCTTCCTTCTGCACTAGCTCGCAAGGCCGACTTGGACCTCTAAGCATGTTATTCCTTTATGTAAGCTGATATAATGTATGCTATGTACATAAGTAGTTTAGTGTAACGTAGGTAGGAAGAAGGTACCTGATAGACTTCGGTAGGGAGTCTAATCATGAGCTTATAATGCAACATGAAGATTTGCATAGCTAGGATATGATGACTGTATCTATCTTTCTTTCTGTGACTTGAATAAATAACGGAAACATTGGAGAAGCCGGAGAAAGTCTATATCCTGTTTGCGGTGTGGAGAGTCAAGTGATCTCACAGTCTGTGAGACGTAACTGTAAGAAGTTATTGGTGTCGAAGCAAGGTGATATAAGAACAGTTTATAACAAGTAGTACACCGCTCACCCTGTATAGCATTGTGCTCTGTGTCGCTGCTGGGAATAGTAGTACACCGCTCACCCACCACTGTATAGCATTGTGCTCTGTGTCGCTGCTGGGAACAGTAGTACACCGCTCACCCACACTATATAGCATTGTGTTTACTGCCACTCTGTGTCTCTGCTGGGAACAGTAGTACACCGCTAACCCACCACTGTATAGCATTGTGCTCTGTGTCGCTGCTGGGAACAGTAGTACACCGCTCACTCACACTATATAGCATTGTGTTTACTGCCACTCTGTGTGTCTGCTGGGAAAAGCAGTACACCGCTCACCCTGTATAGCATTGTGCTCTGTGTCGCTGCTGGGCATAGTAGTACACCGCTCACCCACACTATATAGCATTGTGTTTACTGCCACTCTGTGTCTCTGCTGGGAACAGTAGTACACCGCTTACCCACCACTGTATAGCATTGTGCTCTGTGTCGCTGCTGGGGACCGTAGTACACCGCTCACCCACACACTCTGCTGGGAACAGTAGTACACCGCTCACCCTGTATAGCATTGTGCTCTGTGTCGCTGCTGGGAACAGTAGTACACCGCTCAACCACCACTGTATAGCATTGTGCTCTGTGTCTCTGCTGGGAACAGTAGTACACCGCTAACCAACCACTGTATAGCATTGTGCTCTGTGTCGCTGCTGGGAATAGTAGTACACCGCTCACCCACACTATATAGCATTGTGTTTACTGCCACTCTGTGTCTCTGCTGGGAACAGTAGTACACCGCTCACCCACCACTGTATAGCATTGTGCTCTGTGTCGCTGCTGGGAACAGTAGTACACCGCTCACCCACCACTGTATAGCATTGTGCTCTGTGTCTCTGCTGGGAACAGTAGTACACCGCTCACCCTGTATAGCTTTGTGCTCTGTGTCGCTGCTGGGAACAGTAGTACACCGCTCAACCACCACTGTATAGCATTGTGCTCTGTGTCTCTGCTGGGAACAGTAGTACACCGCTCACCAACCACTGTATAGCATTGTGCTCTGTGTCGCTGCTGGGAACAGTAGTACACCGCTCAACCACCACTGTATAGCATTGTGCTCTGTGTCTCTGCTGGGAACAGTAGTACACCGCTCACCAACCACTGTATAGCATTGTGCTCTGTGTCGCTGCTGGGAACAGTAGTACACCGCTCACCCACCACTGTATAGCATTGTGCTCTGTGTCGCTGCTGGGAACAGTAGTACACCGCTCAACCACCACTGTATAGCATTGTGCTCTGTGTCTCTGCTGGGAACAGTAGTACGCCGCTTACCCACCACTGTATAGCATTGTGCTCTGTGTCGCTGCTGGGAGCAGTAGTATACCGCTCAACCACCACTGTATAGCATTGTGCTCTGTGTCTCTGCTGGGAACGGTAGTACACCGCTCACCAACCACTGTATAGCATTGTGCTCTGTGTCGCTGCTGGAAACAGTAGTACACCGCTCAACCACCACTGTATAGCATTTCTGTACTGCCACTGTACTGCTGCCAGTCAGCGTGTACTTTAAGGATAAGTGAAATAAATGAAGAAGAAATCCTGTGAAAGAGGGAGGGGCAAGGGAAGAGGTGTTTCCCCTGACGGTTCACGTACAGGCCACAGTGGCGCACCGAAGAAAACCCACTCAATACCGCCCATGTTGTCCAGGAAATCAACCCTCACAAATCCAAAAGAACAGGACCAGATAATTAATTGGATGAGCTCTCAAGCGTCCAGCAGTGGGTTAAGCAGCACCAGCACATCACGCACGAGGTCCGAGTCCTCAGCCAGTTACAAGGACCCAGTGGGCACAAAGCTGACACAACCGGCAGCGACACCACGCACACAACTGCCAAATAACCAGTCCGAAGAATTTCCTCAGGACACAATGGGGTATTCGCAGGAGCTTTTCCCAGCCCAACAAACTTCCACCTTTCAAAGGTCAATGGAACAGCCAGAAATGTTGTGCCCGGATTCACAACCATTGACTGTGGGAAATGCACCGCGCACTGAAATGCAAGGCGAGTCCGAGGACTTTGAAACCCAAATCCCAGAGCAAGTTGGGCAGGAGGGGTTTCAAGTGCAGGAGGTCGGCCGAGAAGATCTGGAAGACGACGTTGGAGTGAGCTGCGCAGAGGTTGTTCTGGGGAGCTCTACTCCACGGCGGCGGCCCACAATCACATATGACGAGTTTGAGGAGATGGAAGAGGAGGAGGGTATGGACAATGTTGACAGAGACCCAGATTTTGTATGTGAAGGAGAACATCACCGTCGTAGCAGCACAGATGAGTCTGTTGAAGAACCCACTGCTGCACGAGTTCGCCTTGTGCCACAAGGTAGGCGGCGCGAAATTTCAGGCACCACAAGCGTGGAAGTTCAAGTAAGACGTAAAAGAGGCGCAAACAGAAATCGCCAGCAAGGCAGGTGCTCCAAAGTCTGGCCTTTCTTTGAAGACTGCAGTGAGGATGGTACCATGGTGATTTGCAAGGTGTGCAAGACCCGCCTGAGCAGGGGGAAAAATATTAACAACCTCTCCACCACCAGCATGACCCACCGCATGGTATCCAAACATCCCACTCTGTGGGCGCCAGGACAGGGTACCAGCAACACTGCCTCCCTTGCGGTCACCAGACTCACCACCAGACCCTCCTCAGCAGCAGCAGTAGCCCAGCCACTGCGTGGTTCACAACATTCACAAACATCAGACGACGCTGACACTGTCACTTTCCGGAATAGTGCTCTTGAGGTCTCCCAGTCTTCATCAAACACAACAACCAACAGCCGTTCACTGTGCAGCCCTACGGTTCAGTTGTCTGTCTCGGAGATGCTTGAGCGCAAGAGGAAATTGCCAGCAAATGACCACCGGGCCGTGGCACTAACAGCCAGCATAGCCAAGCTTATGGCCTGCGAAATGCTGCCATATCGAGTGGTGGAGACAAACAGCTTCAAGGGCATGATGTCAGTGGCCATCCCACGTTACGTGGTTCCCAGCCGCTACCACTTTGCGCGCTCTGCAGTGCCTGAGTTGCATGAGCACGTGGTCAGCAAAAAAAACCCGAAGCTTGAAGAATGCCGTTGCCTGCAAGGTTCACCTCACCACTGACACCTGGACGAGTGCGTTCGGCCAGGGTCGATACATCTCCCTTACCGCGCACTGGGTGAACCTTGTGGAGCCTGGCAGCGATTCCTCACCTGCTACGGCGCGGGTGTTGCCCACGCCGCAAACAGCGGCACCGCCGTCCCTCCCACTGGATAACAACAGCAGCACCTACCTCTCTGACTCCTTCTCCTCCAACTCATCTCAAAGCTGTACCTCATCCGGAAACGCTAACCCAGCAGCAGTAGGATCGTGGAAGCAGTGCAGCACAGCTGTTGGCATGCGTCAGCAAGCGTTGCTGAAGCTGATCTGCCTTGGGGATAAGCAGCACACAGGGGAGGAAATTTGGAGGGGAATAAAGGAACAGACGGATTTGTGGCTGGCACCGCTGGACCTGAAACCGGGCATGGTTGTGTGTGATAATGGGAGTAATCTCATTCGCGCTTTAAGGTTGGCTAAGCTGACACACATCCCTTGCCTGCCGCACGTGATGAACCTAGTGGTTCAGCGGTTCCTGAGGACATACCCAGGCGTGGCCGATCTTCTGTTGAAGGTGCGACGAGTGGCCAAACATTGTAGAAATTCCAGTACTGCTTCGGGGGCACTCGCCAAGATGCAGGAGCGCTTCAATCTCCCCCACCATTGCTTGCTGTGTGATGTCCCTACGCGCTGGAATTCTATGCTGCACATGCTAGCCCGCTTTTGCGAGCAGAAGACTGCAGTGGTCCATTACATGACGGCGCAGTACCGAGGCGCATCCGGACAGCTGCCAAGCTTCTGTGGATCCGATTGGGCCAACATGTTGGACCTCTGCCAAGTCCTCCAAAATTTTGAGCAATCCACGTTGCTTGTGAGCAGTGACAACTCTTCAGTCAGCATTACCATACCACTGCTGTGTTTACTGAAGAAGTCAATGTTGAAAATCAAGGAAACAGATGTCATGATGCAACTGGGGGAATCTGAAGGAGAAAACGATCAGCGTGATGATACCAACATCAGGCCATCCGCCTCAGGAAACGCTGGCCCCAGCAGCTATGACGAAGAAGAGGAGGAGGAACAGCTGGAGTTGGAGCAGGAATTTCATGCCACCACTGACGAGGGCCAGAGCGGTGCACGTTAGACTTCCACAATTCAGCGTGAATGGTCAGCAGAAGCAGACCAGGAAGAAGGTGACGACTATGATGCATCACAACAACTATCACAACGCTCACAAGAGGATGATGAGGATTCTGGCAGGACTCTGGCACACATGGCTCAATTCATGCTAGACTGCATTGAACGCGACCCACGCATTGTGCGCATTCTGGACAACACCAATTACTGGGTTTATACCCTTCTGGATCCACGGTACAAACACAATGTTCCAAAACTGCTTGAGGAAAGAGTCAGACAGGTCAAAATGGAAGTATACCAGCAGGCCCTTGTGGAGACTTTAGAGAGGAGATTGACATCCTCCCACTCCTCTAGCCAGTTGTACGCCAACAGACTGACTTCCGCAAACCCAGGACGACCAGGAGGGCAGCAAACAACACAAGCCGCAGCTAGTGCCCAAAAGGGAATGGTATCGGCAGTGTGCTTGGAGTGGAAACATTTTCTGACACCCATGCAGCAGCCCACAGAACAGCAAGCGTGCAGATCCACCTCCAACACCGATCGCCTGGAGAAGATGGTCAAGGACTACATGTCAGATGGCGTAGCTGTGTTGAACAATCCATCTGCACCCTTCAACTATTGGGTATCGAAGCTAGACACCTGGCACGAACTGGCAATGTACGCAATAGAGGTGCTGGCTTGCCCGGCAGCCAGCGTTATGTCGGAACGCTGTTTCAGTGCTGCCGGAGGAATCGTCACAGATCGGCGTATCCGCCTCTCCACAGAAAATGCAGACCGTCTGACTCAAATTAAAATGAATCAATCCTGGATTGGAAACGACTACGCAACACTCCCGGACCCCAACCAAGTAACATGAACAATTAACATCTGTGATGGGTTAGCGTTTCCGGTCCCTGTTTATTGAACCTCTCATCTGTATTACATTTATGACTGCATGCCGACAAAATGCAAATTGCTATCCGCACGCTTCTTGTCCTCATGCAAGGCCTGGGTTGTTGTGTCTCAAAGCGTGGCCTTCTCCTTCTGCGCCTCCTCCTGTTCCATCACGTGTGCTGCTGCTGGGTTAGCGTTACCGGTCCCTTTTCCTGGAACCTCTTATCTGTATTACATTTATGACTGCATGCCGACAAAAAGCATGTTACCTGTGCAAAGAAAACAGACATTTCCCACATTTAACCACCCTGGCGTTCTGATTAAATCGCCAGGGTGGCTGCGGGAGGGTTTTTTTTAAATAAAAAAAAAACTATTTCATGCAGCCAACTGAAAGTTGGCTGCATGAAAGCCCACTAGAGGGCGCTCCGGAGGCGATCTTCCGATCGCCTCCGGCGCCCAGAATAAACAAGGAAGGCCGCAATGAGCGGCCTTCCTTGTTTTGCTTATATCGTCGCCATAGCGACGAGCGGAGTGACGTCATCGACGTCAGCCGACGTCCTGACGTCAGCCGCCTCCGATCCAGCCCTTAGCGCTGGCCGGAACTTTTTGTTCCGGCTACGCTGGGCTCAGGCGGCTAGGGGGGCCCTCTTTCGCCGCTGCTCGCGGCGAATCGCCGCAGAGCGGCGGCGATCAGGCAGCACACGCGGCTGGCAAAGTGCCGGCTGCGTGTGCTGCTTTTTATTTCGTTAAAATCGGCCCAGCAGGGCCTGAGCGGCAGCCGCTGGCGGTGTTGGACGAGCTGAGCTCGTCCAGACCGCTCAGCTGGTTAAAAGACAGTTTTCCCTTTGAAACTTTAAAATCAATTTTCTCAAAAACTATAAGCTCTTTTTTCTAAATTTTTTTCCTCTTGTACCCACTCCCAAGGTGCACATACCCTGTAAATTTGGGGCATGTAGCATGTAAGGAGGCTTTACAAAGCACGAAATTTCGGGTCCCCATTGACTTCCATTATGTTCGGAGTTCGGCGCGAACACCTGAACGGCCATGTTCGGCGAACGTTCGCGAACTCGAACATCCAGGTGTTCGCCCAACACTAATGCTAACTAGGGTGCTATGTAGTTTGCATGTGCTAACTACGGTGCTAAGTAGTTTGCATGTGCTAACTACGGTGCTAAGTAGTTTGCATGTGCTAACTACGGTGCTAAGTAGTTTGCTTGTGCTAACTACTTAGCACCCTAGTTAGCACGTGCAAAGCATGTTAGCACATGCAAAGTGGCTTTTCACTGGCTTGCTAACACTTAGCACCCTTTTGTGAATCAAGCCCATTGTTTACTCAATCCTCACATAACCGAGACTCTGCCTGGCGGCACAGAGGCTTCGTGAATTCTTACTTCAAGAGTTAGCTACAACAAGCAGAAAGGATGCAGTTAGTCTGGCCGGAAAAAGATTGAAGACATTAAATATCATCAACCTCATACCAATTGAAGAAATTGGTATCCTTGTTCAATATTTTATCATTTGAACGAATGTATAAATTTTGTTTCTGCTGTTAGTCTCTCTTTCTGTGATGTAAAGCCAACCTTCAGGGCAGTAACCCGAAGAGCATTTAAAGAGAGTCTGAAGCGAGAATAAATCTCGCTTCAGACCTCATAGATAGCAGGGGCACGTGTGCCCCTGCTAAACCGCCGCTATCCCGCGGCTTAACGGGGGTCCCTGATCCCCCAAATCCCCTCCGTAATGCGGGGGAACGCTTCCTGGTTGGGGCAGGGCTAACCGCCGCAGCACCGCCCCACGCGCGTCTGTCAGCGCATATCTCCGCCTCTCCCCTGCCCCTCTCAGTCTTCCTTCACTGAGAGGGGCGGGGGAGAGGCGGCGATGCGCCGCTGACAGACGCGACTGGAGGCAGGGCTGCAGCCGTTAGCCCTGCCTCCAGGAGCGACCAAGTCTGCGACCAAGTGTCGCAGTGGGGGGTTTGGGGGTGAAGGGACCCCCGTTCAGCGGCGCTATAGCGGCGGTTTAGCAGGGGCACACGTGCCCCTGCTAACTATGAGCTTTGAAGCGAGATTTATTCTTGCTTCAGAGTCTCTTTAAGCTGTGTCCATGGGAACGAAAGTGTGTATGAACTGGGAGATCAGATTCAGAATCAGCAATGGTTTACCTGTGTCATATTTTTATGCAGAGTTTGTCCAGTTTCTCCCACAAAAGGTCCTTTTGACTCCAAAGGGGTAGGGAACCTATGGCTCGGGAGCCAGATGTGGCTCTTTTGATGGCTGCATCTAGCTCACAGACAAATCAGTAGGGGTTGATTCACTAAGCTACACCGCTCAAGCAGTGCAGCTTAGTGTGGCAGCGCAAATAAAAATGTCAAAGTAGGCACGCTACTGCTGTAGCGTGCACTACTAACTTACTCACGCTACCCTCAAAACTAACAGCTGCTCCAATTGTCCCACCCAGGACCCTGTCAAGTCCAGTGACTTTGTAGGAAGAGATCCCCACACTTTGATTGGCCCAATAGGCTGTCTGTCATGTGGCAGGCAGCCTGTTGGACCAAAGTGCGGTGATCTCGTCCTACAAAGTGAATCAACGCCCAAGTCAGCTAGCTAATTGTACAAGCTGTTAGTCGGTATTTCTCCTGTCTGGGAAATTGCTGATGTTGCTGAAACCCAAAAGAAGCTGAAGACATGTCTGACACTTCCGCTGCCCAGACGATCAACTGTATACACATCACCATGGCAACAGGGACGTGAGCCCTCTGCTGCGCATGCACACTGTCCCACAATTTGAAACATATTGTGCGGCTCTCAGGGAAATCAATTTTAAAATATGTGGTGTTTATGGCTCTCTCAGCCAAAAAGATTCCTGACCCCTGCTTTGGAGCATTTTGCACACATGATCAGATATACCAGATTAATAGAATCACAGGAAAAGGTACCTTTTACCCTGTATTCCTGTTGTGTATCTGGCATTGATATCCTGTCAGTGGAGTAGATGTGTGTGTAGGTCTTACACCTTCTTTGTCGGCAGGGCGATGTTCCGTTCTGTTGTGGCCTCCTCTTTTAGATTGGGTGGATGTGGATATGCCGGGAGGGGAGGTTCAGCCTCAGAGAATATCTTTCTCAGTTTGTAATACTCTAGTGCTACTTTATATGAATGAAAGTTTCTGGCACACAGTAGATTTTTACTGCAGCAGTCCTGAGTGCTCTGACATCTTACACCTTCTGGAATGAATGAGGAGTAATGCTAATTGGTTCCTGATCCCATCATTATCACTTTTTTCTCTTAAAATCTTAGTTTTCCCCTGTATTCAGTGCCCCTGTAATGTACCAAAACAATAAATAATCTACATAATTTTGACATTTCCTCATAGAAAACATGGAATAATCTGTTTCTGGAAGTTTTAATTTTTCATTTTTTAAACATATTTTATTTTAAAAATACAATATAATAACTAAAATATGTATTATAATGAATTGGTATAAAAAGAAAGTCCTATTTGTCCTGAAGAAAACAAGACTAGAGATCTTTTAACTTAAGCAAAGGCATGGAAAAAGTGTGAAAATTGTCGTGGTCCATGAATGGTGTAAAATTATACACCCAAAAAATAAAATTTCAGTACCTACTCTTAGTTTCATAAAAGAACATACATACTGTATGAAAGCAATAAAATCCCACACATTCTCTGTGTGTAAAAATGTGTACTTTCACTGCAGAGAGCAGAACAAGATAGCTAATCTCTTCTGCCTTTGCTGATGACAGAAAAGGAAGCAGAAAAGGAGGCAGAGTGAAGACAAATGCCTCAGAGAGCTTCAGCCAGCAATGATTCCATTTTCTGTTAGCCAGAGATAAGCTATTTTGAACTGCTCTCTGCAATGAAAGTATACATTTTTATACACAGAAAATGTGATTGCTTTCAAATGTTCTTTTATGTAACTAAGAGTCGTTACAGGAATGTTAGTTTTGGTAGAATAATCCTACTTTAATGAGGATCAGTAGTATGCACATTTTTATTTAATTCTGTTTAGTAACTACCATTAGGTATTTAAAAATAATCTTTTTGAATCAGCTAAATAAGAAGGGTCACATGATATTTCATATATAAATCTTCTAATCAGCAGGTGGCAAGCTCCAAGCTACAGATAGCTTTATGCTGTAAACCTACATAAGAGACAAACTTTCTTCTTATAAACTCTCGTTTAATAATCTTGTAACATCTTAAAAAGAATCTGTGAGTTTATTAAATTAAAAAAAACCTGGTACTTACCTCAGGATGGGGGAAGCTTCTGTATCCTAATGAGGCTCCCCCCGTCTTCCTCAGCCAGCTATATCCAGTGCTGTCACCCCCACACAATCCAAAACAATAATAATGACAGTGGCCTGCCTGCACAGGTGCACTAGCATCTTTCCACTCAGGCTCCAGCAGACATAGCCGAGCCCAATCAGGTCTGCTTTATTGCGCACCTGCAGACAGCTTGCTCCTGCACAGTAGAGCAGACATGATCAGGCTCAGCTATTTCTGCAGGTGCCCGAGCAGAAGGCTGGTGCCATAGGCGGACTGGCCTGGGGGGATGGGGGGCAGTTTCCCCCCGGGCCGCCTCCTGCCTCTGTGTTTTGGGCCGCATGGCTGGATGTCTGGCAAAAGAGAAAAGGGACGACTTATTTCCTCTTTCCCTCTCTAAAAAAGGTCCCCTCCTGTGCCCTGGTCAGTAGATAGGCTGCGGTGATTAGTCCCACCAGCGGCTGGCCCGACAGAGGATCAGCTGAGCGGCCAGCGTGACCAGTAGTACTGCAGGCAATACACATCACTGCTCTATGGTTAAGGGCTCTGCCTCTGACACAGGAGACCAGGGTTCGAATCTCGGCTCTGCCTGTTCAGTAAGCCAGCACTAATTCAGTAGGAGACCTTTGGCAAGTCTCCCTTACACTGCTACTGCCAATAGAGCGCGCCCTAGTGGTTGCTGCTCTGGCGCTTTGAGTCTGCAAGGAGAAAAGCGCAATATAAATGTTATTTGTCTTGTCTTGTCTTGTCTCTTCTCCTGCTAGATGTGGCGCCCCGCCCCCTGTTTTAGCGGCGATTTTAAAGTGTGTCATCAGTGACTTCACAGGTGAATGAAGAGAGAGCAGCGGGAGCATCTCTAAAACACATATAGAAGGCAGCGGTGACAGGACAGTGTAAGTTGTAAACTCCGGAGATTAGATTGATTGCCAGCCTGACTTTCTGATCTCCCTTATCTTTTGTTCTGACCATGTGTGTGTCTCTTCTTCCCAGGCCCCCCTCCTCCCCTGCTATCTCCTCTCTCCTAAATGTTATGGATTGTTTCATCAGCATGTCCTTCCCGAATGGGACAGAGATGGCTGCAGTCCTGTGTGATCTCTGCTGTAACTGTTTCTCTTTTCCTCATGCTCTCTGTCTTCTTCTGTCTCCCTCACCATGCCCCACATCTTTTTTACGTACTCCATTTCGCTTTCCCACATTCCTGTCCCTCTTGTCTAATTTTTATATATCTGTCCCTCTCTCCCACAAAATCTCTATTATACACACGCATCCACCCACCCCTGGCATCTTCCACAGCACATACAGAGTACATAATCATGACACTGTTCTCATAGGAGCTCACAATCTAATCCTACCATAGTCATAGTCTGATGTCCTACCATATTATTATTATGTATTTATATAGCACTGACATCTTCTGCAGCACATTACAGAGTACATAGTCATGTCACTGACTGTCCTCACAGGAGCTCACAATCTAATCCTACCTACCTTTCCTAAAGGTGCGTAGACACGCACTACTTCCGCCAACGATGGTTCCCCCAGACCGTCCTGTTGGGTGCAAGTTCTGCCGACAGTAGCATGTGTGTAGACACTGTCGGCAGACTGATAAGGCTGTTTCTGAACGATCTGCTCAGAGGATCGTTCAGAAAAGGCCTTATCAGTCTGCCGACAGCGCGTACGCACGTGCTACTGTCGGCAGAACTTGCGCCCAACAGGACGGTCTGGGGGAACCATCGTTGGCGGAAGTAGTGCGTGTCTACGCACCTTAACAGGCGGTAACATATTTGCATATCCCATAATGTTTGTGAAAAGGTATTCTGAAATGAAGACGGTCTTGCTTGATAATCTGATCCTGCAATGTGAATGACATTATACCTGAAATTGTTCTGTGAGGCCATCATGTCGGAACTTATTTTGTAGGCAACGTAATACTGTAGCTGCTGATTTTTTTTTTTAAGGTGCATGGTGGCCGCATGTCCTGCATGGCATGTGGTTTATATCATATGGTTGGGTTCTATAGTGTGTGATTTTTGTTTTGCTTTTTTTTTTTGGAGGGGGGAGGTAACACAGGTTCCTTGCCTGGGGTGACAAAAAGGCTAGTAACAGCCCTGTTTCTTGGGAAGAGGTTTCTGCAGCAGCGGGACATTGTGTTCATACGACTACAGTGATTCCTTCAGCTACTGAGTGGTAATAACAGATAGGGCACCCTTGATATTTACTCACTTATAGTTTGTTAACCACGCTCTCCCCTCAGCCCATATAATTTTAATTTCTTCCTTCGTGGGGAGAAACAGTACAGATGGAGGGCGATCTGGGATGAGGAGTCAAGCTTTATGGGGCCTATTGACAGGATAACATCACTCAGATGCTGCAGATTTTTTAGCTGCACATTTTGTTTCACTGTATCTCACAGTATCTTAAAGGTGCTCTATGTAGGTAATCTACAGTATGTATTTGCATGTAATGCTGTGCTGCTTTACACTTAATACGTTTGCTCACAAAAAATATATGGCTTTGGGCTGGCACTGCCGTGAAAGGGCCTCTAGGTTGTGTTTCCCCCCAGGTCAAAAGGTCCCAGTCCTCCCCTGGCTGGTGCGCTAGTGTACAACGCTGACAAGCCCCTGTCACCAGACTTTTGGGGGTATCACCGATCGAACAGGGGTTAAAGCGGTTTAAAACCTTGACATAATATTCAATAAAAACATGTTTACCTACTTTTTATATGCCATACGGTTATCATATTTGCATTTGTTCATAAGTATTATTATTAATTTAGAAGTTATAGGTTTTCAAAAGTACAGTTTTTTGCTTTGTGAGCTGACTTTGCATTTTATTAATAACTGGTTTAATTCATTGCTGTTTTGCAGCCAGACAAGCTTTCAGTGTCTCTCTGTCTCCAGCAGCTTCTCCGCAGCCAGAGAATGTGTCACATTCCTCACTTGATACATTTAAGTAAACACAATATAACATTATCTGAAGTTCGGATGCAGCAGCATTTCACTGCACTCAGCTTTCAAGCTCTGTGTGTAGCCCTTCCAATGCTGGTCCAGTAAAAAAATGCTGGTTGCATATAATATGCTGTAAATAGTGTTTTAGTGCAAAGATGAAATGCAGGGTTATATTCCACTTTAAAGTGGAAGAGAAGGGAAACCTCTTTAGGATCCAATTGCCTCCCAAGGTAAGTATCCTCTAGGCACACTTTTGTCACTTTAGGTTTACTTTAATAATTCTTGTAACCAGTGACATATTTGTTATCAAGTAAAAAGAAAACACTTATCAAAACCAAAAACGGATTATGAAAATCAGTGGAATTCCATTTTGCTGGCATATGCATTTCAGACTAGTTGCACATGTTGCTATTTTGAATTACGCAGATGCATGCCTTAGGGCTCTGTATGGTTGATATTATGGTGAAACCCCTCCCACAGGAAACTGGGAGGACCATGGTCCTGGCAGTTCCCTGTCTGTGAACCTCGTTGCATTGTGCGAAATAGCTGTTTACAGCTTTTTCCAACTGCCAAAAAAGCATGCATCAGCTACTTTTAGTGGCATCACCTGCCAGCAGTAAAAATGTTACCATGTGATAAATGTCAGAATGTAAATAAGGGAGAGGAAAGCTTTTACAATGGGCAAACATTGACTAAGGGCTTGTTCACACTTAGGATCTTTTCGCCCTTTTTCAAACTCCGGCAATATTCAAAATCGCATTGAGGCCTCATTCACACCTAAAATTGAAAATGCAAACGCAAGTGTTTCTGTGCAGTTCGACCCCCCCCCCCCCCCCTCTTGGCGCTCTCTAAGTGCTTTAACAGAGCGGTTTTGTAATTCACTCCCTGACGCATAAACAATCAAAAATTGCTGGTGTCAGCGATTTAGATTTTAAATGTGAACAAGCCCTAAATCATTAATACATAATTATTGTAAAAATAAAGCACTTTTTTATTACCTGTACATTATTTTCACTGGAGTTCCTCTTTAAAGGGAAACTTAAGTCAACTTTAAAAAAATGAGATTTACTCACCTGGGGCTTCCCTCAGCCCCCAGCAGTGGATCGGTGCCCTCGCAGCCCCGCTCTGACGCTCCAGGACCCGCCGGCGAACACTTCCGGTTTGGCCGTCACCGGCCGACAGGCATGGGAACGCGAGTGATTCTTCGCGTTCCCTGCCTGTATATCGCCCCCTATGCTGCTATTGCGACCAGTGTCTGGAGCGTCAGAGCGGGGCTGCGAGGGCACCGATCCACTGCTGGGGGCTGAGGGAAGCCCCAGGTGAGTAAATCTCATTTTTTTAAAGTTGACTTAAGTTTCCCTTTAAGTGGCCATACATGATCCAACAGAATCAATCAATTTAACTTTTTTTTTATATATAAAAATGATTGATAATATGAAAAACATTTTTTTTTGATTGAGAAAAAAATTCTAAATTTCCCAATTTTTTAAATTAAATGTCTGATCGAATGAGTTGGAAAATCAGATAGAAAAATACAAAAAAAGTTTTTTCCTTTTTTTTCTAATATATTTGGAAAAATGTAATACACATCTTTGGCATATTTTTCAAATTATTTGAATCAAGTAGAAAAATTAATTGGATTTCTCTGGTCCAAGAAACCCCTCAAAAACCAAAATCATGTACGACCACCTTGGGTTGGAGGTACATCAGCTCAGTCATTGAAATCCAGCTTGTGAACCTTGCAAAAAAAAAAAAAAGTGGACTTATAGAGAGTTTTGGAAATTGATAGCTGCAAATCTAAAAATTTAATTTATAGTATATTCAATTACAAACCAGTTGTGTGGCCTTGAAACATGCTTTTAGTAATGTTTTAGCAAGATTGGAATTTATCTTTTATCTTCTGGCCCACTTTAAAACACGGCTAGCATGTATGGGGCTCAAAATATCTGGTTACATCTGTTTTTCTTACACATCCAAACTACTTTAAGATAACCTTGTGCAATGCTAGGTTTCAACTAAAGTGGCGTAAATCTGTCACTGAAATTTAAGTTGTAAAAATTGTGTCATCTGGAGGTGATAATTTAGTTGTTGGCTGTCTGACAGGGTGACAGACAATCATTGTTTGAGAGACAAATCTGGGTTTGGCAGGATAAAAAGAATGCACACATACAAAAAATGCCCCAGAGGCGCTAAATGCAGACCTGGACCTGTGTTGCTATATACTCCAAAACTGAATTGCCTGAAAAAGTGGGGTCACACGTTGTGAAACTGTGTAGTATACTAATAAATTCTTGTTTGTGTTATACCCTTTAACACTGATGTTTTTGAGTGTCCTTTGGAGTGGCCAGATATCCACCTCGGCCACTTCCATGTTTTAAAAATTTTAGCTTATTGTTTTATCGTATTGGCGCCTCTGTTCACTTGTATCGATATAAGGGTCTGGGCCTGTTTTGCCTGGATTGGTTTAGCCCCTTAATACGAGTGAATTGTACTGAGGTACTGATGCAGCATGCAATGACATTGTACAGAACTCTGTACTGCCAACTTTGGAGCAAGAACTTGAAGCAGTTCCTTTTCTGTTTCTTGTTGGCAACATTCATTACACATGCTTAAAGTGAGGTCCATAAAGAAATTATTTACAGTGTTAAACTAAAGCCCTAATCCGATTCACTTTTTTTCAGAGTTTTCTCCCGATTCACTTTTTTTCAGAGTTTTCTCCCAAGAGATAATTTTTTTTATCTAAAAAATAACTTTTCAACTCTTAGTAATTGAAAAAGTACTAAAACATAGGTAAGAAAGTAATCTCAAACCTTTTTTTTTTGTAATTTCTTGTTTGGTGTGAGCTTCACCCCTTTAGCATCATCAAATGCAATTATTCGTTTTTAAGATGAGGTCTCATTTTAACCTCAGCAAGTGATGCAGAGTGGCGCAGGAAGTGCTTTTATAGTTATCTGTTCCGGACGCTGGACTGGCTTCCTCTCTTCATCCATCTACGCAGTGGTGGAAGAGGGGTAATGGAAGAGTCTCTTCCACCACCGGGTGGTGCTGCACTGCTGACACTATCTTCTGAGCCCCGATCACATGTAATAAAATGTGATCACATGTAATAACATATGATCGTAATTCAGAAGAGGATGTCGGGAGTGCAGCGACACAGGTGGATGAAGTCAGGAAGACAGTCCAGTGTCCAGAACAGGTAAAAGTTCCCTGCACCGCTCTTCATAGCCCGCGTAGCCTGCTAGGCTGGGAAAGGCACACTGCCCCTTCAGGAGAAAAAATTGGCTCTGCGGCCACATTAAGTTTTACTTCATGTGGCTGCTAAAAGTTCAAAGGGAATTTATTGGTAAGGTTTGAAAATTTCTCTTTAGATAGGGCCTGGAGCCGCAGGGAAACGTAGTGCGGAGGGCCCGGGCATGATGGGGTAGCCGTCTTCCCGGTTAGTGGGTTAGGTAGGCAGGGGGTTAATGCAGGGGCAGGAAGTTAATGTAGGGCAAGGCGGGTGGTTGGTCTGGGGAGGAGTGCGGATTCCGGATAGGAGGCGGGAACAAGGGGGCGGGCACATCCGGTCACTGCAGCGTGATGGAAGAAGCTGCGTGTGGACCGTCTACCCGTGCCCCGAAAACTATGGAGGACTTGGAGCGCCTCGTGACCAGGATCCGGGCAGAAGCAGAATCGAGGGGCCCGACCTGGGTCCACGTGCAGTTGGCGGCCATGGGAGCGGGCGCATCAGCGGAGGCGGGGACGACCAGCGAGCCAGCCGCGGCTGCGGCACCCAGCGCTCCACCCGCACAGGCAGGTGGGAGAAGGAAGTCCAGGCCTCCGGAGCGTCTCAGCCCGGAGCCTCAAGCCAGAGCCAGGCGCCGTTCAGGGAGCCCCCCTCGGGACCCTCCACCTCCCCCCGCGAAGCGCACCTCTAAAACCAAGGGGTCTGGTGGGAGGAATCCCGCCCAGCAGTAGCGTGAGTCGGCAGGAGAAGGGACATCCGGCACAGCCAGTTCCTCCCAGGGGCAGTCAGCCAGAGGTGATGCGGCCCTTAGTCCCCGCGCGGCGCGGCAGACTAAGCGGGCCCAGCAGAAGGACCCCACGCAGACGGGTGCCGCCCCTCCCCCCGCGGCGGTGTCCCAGCAGGCACATGGTGGGAGCAGGAGCTCCACTGGAAACCGCAAGCAAGGAGGTTCCTCCAGGAGGGGCAAGAGCAGGGACTCACAGAGACAGCAGGCCTGGCACGATCAGCACAGCAGGGGCCTACCAGCCAGGGACGGCTCTGCTTCAGAAGAGGACTCGGCAGCGGAGGACGATGGCAACGCAGCGAGTGGATCCGGAGTGACGGCTGGCAGGGACGTGCGTCCGGAGCAGCCAGGTGAGGCCGGTTTAGCAGCGGTTAACGCTTTAGCCACGTTACTTTTGGGGATTTGTGGGGGGAGACAAGGGGGGGACGGTAACCTACTAGCAGCAGCAAGGCCGCAGTTAGGACAGGCGCAGCCTTCACCTCCTGGGGTGGCTGCGACGGGTTTGTTGCCACTGGGCTCCCCCGTGTCACCGATAGGTGCGTGGGCTCCCTCAGCGCCCGCAGCGGTTACACACTCGGGGTCCTTGGGGGTGTTGCCGCCTCCGCTGGCAGGACCAGCGGCTCAGGGGGTAGTTTTAGTGGCGTCGCCGGTTGCGCAGGTCGCCAGTGGGGTCCAGTCAGAGGTGGCAGTGCAAACGGACACTACTGGGAGTGATTCCTCAGCGATTCATGGGGCAGGTCAGGTGCGTTTGGCGGACGCGTCACACGCGGAGCTTTACGTTTGCTTCAATGGCCTCCTGGGTTCCCATTTGAAGCAAGAGGTAAAGGAACGGATTTGGAAGGGCGAATATATTGAAATATTTTCGCTCCTCCTTTTGGAAAAGTTTAATTTGGATAAAGGCAAGCCCGACGAGAAGAAGAGGGAGGAGGAGAGGCGATACAGATTAATTCCCCGTACATTCCAGAACTGGTTCCAGGCTTTTTCAATCCTGGCAAGCGTGATCGGGGAGAAACAGCCCGAACATTGTTCGGCGCTGTTTGGATACATGGATTCGATCGGGGAGGCTTATCGGTCGTATGGAGGTAATGCATGGCTGCGGTATGATGAGCAGTTCAGGCAGGAGAAGGCGGTAAGGCCGGCGGTTCGTTGGGATCACAAGGACATCACATTGTGGATGCGGTTGATGATCCCGTCTCGGTCTCCTCAGTCCTTTCCCGCGGTTGCCGGCGGGTCGGCCCCTGCTGGCCAGCTGGCCACCCGAGGGAAGGGTGTTTGTTGGCAGTTCAACGACGGATCCTGTCGTTTCGGTCAGTCCTGCCGCTTCAAACACGAGTGCTCCAATTGCGGAGGCTCTCATACGGCGTCAAGATGTTATAAGCAGCGAAGGGCGAAGTCTGGGGATTCTATGCGAAAAAGGGACGACGCCGGTGAAGGGGGTGGAGATGGCGGCCTTTCTAAACAGGTATCCTGATCGGGAGGCTGCAGAGTTCTTGAGGGCGGGTTTTGAGGAGGGTTTTCGGATCCCAAGTAGTTGTTCATTGCGGTCGGAACCCCCTTTTAGGAATTTAAAATCGGCTTACGAGTTCCCTAGCGTTGTAGATAAGAAAATTGAGAAAGAAGTGTTGGCGGGTCGCCTGGCGGGCCCCTTTTCATCTCGCCCATTGGTTAATTTGATTGTGTCCCCACTCGGCGTGGTTCCCAAAAAAGAACCAGGGTCGTTCCGCTTGATCCATCACCTGTCTTTTCCTCGTGGGTCATCGGTTAATGACGGCTTATCGGAGGGCGACACGTCCGTGGTGTACACATCGTTCGACGCGGCATTGTGTTGGGTTAGACGTTTGGGACAGGGAGCGCTCTTGGCAAAAACTGATATAGAATCGGCTTTTAGGTTGTTGCCGGTTCATCCTTCCAGTTTCCGTTTGTTGGGATGTTTCTGGAAAGGTGAGTATTTTGTGGACAGATGCTTACCCATGGGGTGCTCCATTTCATGTGCGTTTTTTGAGTGTTTTAGTACATTTTTGGAGTGGGTGGTGAAGGACATGTCGAGTGTTCAGTCGGTTATACACTACCTTGACGATTTTTTGTTCATGGGGGCAGCGGGCTCGCCAGACTGTGCGTATGCGGTGGCTACCATGCGGCATGTCTGTGAGCAATTTGGAGTTCCACTCGCCGAGGAGAAGACAGAGAGGGTCCCGTGACTTCGTTAAAATTTCTTGGCATTACCATAGACACTGTTGCTATGGAATGTAGCTTGCCAGTCGATAAGGTTAGAGACCTCAAGCAATCTGTTTCTGAGGCAATCAGGTGTAAGAAAATGACATTGAGGGAGGTGCAGTCGGTGCTGGGTAAGTTAAAGGGGAACTGAAGAGAGAGGTATATGGAGGCTGTCATGTTTATTTCCTTTTAATCAATACCAGTTGCCTGGCAGCCCTGCTGGTCTATTTCTCTGCAGTAGTATCTGAATAAAACCAGAAACAAGCATGCAGCTAGTCTTGTCAGATCAGACTTATAAGTCTGAACCACTGAAACACCTGATCTGCTGCATGCTTGTTCAGGGGCTATGGCTAATAGTATTAGAGGCAGAGGATCAGCAGGGCTGCCAGGCAACTGGTTTTGTCTAAAAGGAAATAAACATGACAGCCTCCATATACCTCTCTCTTCAGTTCCCCTTTAAACTTCGCCTGCAGGATCATGCCCATGGGGCGTATATTCTGCAGGCGTTTGGCTATGGCAACAGCCGGGATATCCGCGCCACATCACCGCCTTCGGTTGACAGCGGATATCGAAGCTGATCTGCAAGTGTGGCTGACCTTCCTGACAGATTTCAATTGCAGATCCCTGTGGATGAAAGACACGGTGAGTAATGCGGAGTTAGAGTTGTTCACGGACGCGTCGGGCTCTCAAGGTTTTGGGGCCTTTTTTGCGGGGCAATGGTGCGCGGTCCCCTGGGATAGGTCCTGGGTGGAGGCTGGTTTTACTTCAAATTGGATGTTGTTAGAATTACTCCCCATTGTAGTGGCAATTCAGATTTGGGGGCACCAATTGGCTAACAGACGGGTTAGGATCAATTGCGATAACATGGGGGTAGTCGGGGCGATTAACAGCTGCTCGGCGTCTTCTCCTCCAGTGATTAGCCTCATGCGGCAGCTGGTGTTGGATTGTTTGCGTTTGAACATTTACTTGTTTGCTGTGCATTTGCCTGGGGTCGACAATGTGATTGCTGATGCACTTTCTCGATTCCAGTGTGACAGATTCCGGGCCGCGGCTCCCACAGCGGAAGAGCGTGGGGTTCCTTGCCCATCCACGGTGTGGAGGATTCCTTTCGGGCGGTGTCCCGTATGATCGGGCGATCCTTGTCAGAGGCATCGTCGGCAGCGTACACGGTGGTGTGGAACGCGTGGGACGCTTTGATGACGCAAGTAGAAGGTTGTGCTTCGGACGAGGAACGGCTGTGTTTGTTGTTGTATTTTCTGGGGACGAATTTTGTGGACGGCATTGCAGCATCAGCGGTGGCAAAAAAGTTGTCAGCTCTGGCTTTTTGGTTTAAGGTCAGGGGGATGGTGGATGTTACAAAAGATTTTAGGGTAAGGCAGGCGTTAAAAGGTTATCGGGTGGGGGTGGTTCGCAGGGAGTCTCGCCGCCCGGTTACTTTTGAGTTACTGGGTAGGTTGGCAGAGGTGCTACCGGGTCTATGTTCTTCAAGCTACGAGTGTGGCCTTTTTCGGGCCGCATTTGTGTTGGCGTTCTTCGGTGCATTTAGGATAGGGGAATTGGTGAGTCGTAATAAGTCTGGAGTGGGAGGCATTCTCGCGGAACACGTTACGGTTCTGGCAGACACGGTGGTCGTATACTTACCCCGCTCAAAAACTGATCAGGCGGGTAAGGGCCGAGCCATCACTCTGTTTCAGATCGGCGGGTCGCTATGTCCGCATGCGAACGCGCAATGGATGGTCGCAGCTCGCCCGTCACAGGCGCGGGTTTTCTTTGCACACCTGGATGGTACGTCTATGTCCAGGTTCCAGTTTGTGGCGGTATTTCGTAAGTGCCTTGGCCATCTCGGCCTTCCTTCCACGGAGTTTGCCTCCCATTCTTTCAGGATTGGGGCAGCTACAGAGGCTTCCCATTGGGGTTTGAGTGAGAGGATCATAAAGCAGATCGGGAGATAGGAATCAGCTAGGTACAAGTCTTATGTTAGACCCCATTTAGTTTAGGTGGGGGGTGTTTTGAGGGGTTTTAGGCGATTGCTGTCAGTTCCTTTTGTTTTTGTTGCAGGTTCGCAGGTGGTCGTGTGGATCGTGGGGCATTCCTATGTTCGCAGGGGTGCCAGAAGAGCTGATGTGAGGCCGGACGGCCGTCAGCTCGGCTTCCCGAGGGAGCAGGTTCGTATCCGGTGGATAGGCTTCCCTGGAATGGTTTGGACCAGCCTGCTACCGGAACTGCATAGACTGGCGCGTCAGGACAGAGCCCCCGATATCTTAATTTTGCATGTTGGGGGGAATGATTTGGCGGCCAGGTCCACTAGATTAGTGATAAAGGAAATCAAATTTGATTTTTTAAGAATCCGGTCCTTGTTCCCCGAGACCATCGCGGTTTGGTCGGACATAGTGGCACGGGGGTTTTGGAAATTGGCTAATTCGGTACCGAAGGTCAATAAGGCAAGGATAAAGTTAAATAAAGAGGTGGCATGTTTCTTTATTCGGAATGGGGGGTTGGCGATTCAGCATTTTGATCTAGAGGATGAAATTGGTTTGTTTCTGCGCAGGGATGGGGTCCACCTCAATGATATTGGGATGGACTTATGGGCTCTGGGCATCGAGGATGGTATCCACAGAGCCCTAAGGTTGGGGGCCTCAAGGGCATAAGGGGTCACGCCCTTTCGTGGTGGAAGGGGAAAAAGGGGCTCCGGAGGTGGGTTTATCGTGAAAGGTGATTTGTCGCGGGACAAATCCGGTGGCCTAATGGCAACTACGGGAGAGATGACTTTGGGGCATGCAGCTGTCCCTGAGCCGAGCTGCGCGGCTGGGGGCCGGTACAAGGCTGCATGTCACACGTGTGTGTTTTTGACGTGGAGAAGTTCGTACCTCCGGACCCCTTTACCCCAGCTCTTTGTTTATGTTGTTGAGTTATTATTATGGCTTTGGAATATTGTTAACTGGAAAATAAAGAAGGGGCTGCTATGGCCTTAATTAATCCAATGCCTAGTAGTCCGTGTGCCTTATTTATTAGACTTAAGATGGGGAGTTTAAATGGGGGTTGGGGCGGATGGTAGTTAAGGGGAGGTAGGCTCTACCATTATCAAGATAGGGCCTGGAGCCGCAGGGAAACGTAGTGCGGAGGGCCCGGGCATGATGGGGTAGCCGTCTTCCCGGTTAGTGGGTTAGGTAGGCAGGGGGTTAATGCAGGGGCAGGAAGTTAATGTAGGGCAAGGCGGGTGGTTGGTCTGGGGAGGAGTGCGGATTCCGGATAGGAGGCGGGAACAAGGGGGCGGGCACATCCGGTCACTGCAGCGTGATGGAAGAAGCTCCCTCCCTCCCTCCCTTATTTTTGTTTTATGTAGGTATGTCTTTGTTTGTCATTGCAGCCGGAAGGGGAAAAAGGGGCTCCGGAGGTGGGTTTATCGTGAAAGGTGATTTGTCGCGGGACAAATCCGGTGGCCTAATGGCAACTACGGGAGAGATGACTTTGGGGCATGCAGCTGTCCCTGAGCCGAGCTGCGCGGCTGGGGGCCGGTACAAGGCTGCATGTCACACGTGTGTGTTTTTGACGTGGAGAAGTTCGTACCTCCGGACCCCTTTACCCCAGCTCTTTGTTTATGTTGTTGAGTTATTATTATGGCTTTGGAATATTGTTAACTGGAAAATAAAGAAGGGGCTGCTATGGCCTTAATTAATCCAATGCCTAGTAGTCCGTGTGCCTTATTTATTAGACTTAAGATGGGGAGTTTAAATGGGGGTTGGGGCGGATGGTAGTTAAGGGGAGGTAGGCTCTACCATTATCAAGAGAAAACTCAGGAAAAAGGTGAATAGGCTATGGGCCTACGTGTGGAAAAGCATGATAAGCCTGCACAGAACTACAGTGATCACCTTTGGAATGAATTGAAACCTGACTCCAAGATCATCCAAGAGCCATACCTCACTTAACTAAGGTAAATCAAAGAATATTTAAAATTCAGCAGGGTTTTATAAGATTACATACAGTACAATAATAAATGTGATCAAAATGTAAAAAGTCCTGTGTATTTACCTGTGATTTTGTCTCCACCCATGAAGCTGGTGTTGGATACAGTTAAGGTATATGGGGCAGAGCTGGTCTGAGCAGGAAACCCATGCAGAGGCATCATGTCAGAGCAAGCTGCCTGAATTGAACCATTGCTATAAGCATCCACGTTGTGCACTGGGAATAGGATTGCCACTGTGATAGATATGTATATTACTGGAGGCACCATCTGCATGAGAAGATATGACAAAAATGTAATTCTGTCATTTGCAGCTATGAAACGTTTTTACATAATGTTTATAATGTATTTCTTTACATTATTAAAATCTAAGCTTCAAGCAAACACCCAAGCATGCAGATAAAAAATGGTATACGCAATATGTTTTACTTCCAAAGTATTTCTAATTATTTCCGATCAACCCAGTGATTCAAATAGTCTAGGAACAGGAAGTCTGTGGCCCTGCTAATCTCCAGGGGTGCTCGGATGTGCCTCATCCACGAATTCGGCAATCCGCGTGGTTGCAAAAAAAAATCACATTCGGCCCCGCCGCATGCGGATTTTCGTCCGCGTCCACGCAACCACGCGGATTTTCTGCCGTGAATGGCGTAATCATGCGTGGGTTCCCGCCCGGAGGCGGAATTTCTTTTAACGTTAATAACAAAGCCCCCATACATGCTACAATCCCCCAAATTGCATGGATTATCGAGGTGATAAGGGGCAACATAACTTCAACATAAAAAATTCCAAAATTTTTTTTTTTAATGGCTTTTAAAGACAAATCACCACTGTAAATGGGGCTATTAATTGGTAATACGTGGTTTTAAAAAGGGATATACGCGTTAAGCAATCAAAGAGGTGAAGGCGAGTTCCAATGGCACTTGGCGGCGAAGGTACCGCTGGAGGAGGATGAGTGGCTGACGCCAAAAAGGCCCCAGAGAGGTTTTTGTAATTTGTTTTTGTTTGTTTTTTTGTACAGTACAAGGTCACTGAAGGATGCAGTGGGCACAGCAGTGGGCACTGGATATACAACTAGGTCACTGAAGGATGCAGTGGGCACAGTACAAGGTCACTGAAGGATGCAGTGGGCACAGCAGTGGGCACTGGATATACAACTAGGTCACTGAAGGATGCAGTGGGCACAGTACAAGGTCACTGAAGGATGCAGTGGGCACAGCAGTGGGCACTGGATATACAACTAGGTCACTGAAGGATGCAGTGGGCACAGTACAAGGTCACTGAAGGATGCAGTGGGCACAGCAGTGGGCACTGGATATACAACTAGGTCACTGAAGGATGCAGTGGGCACAGTACAAGGTCACTGAAGGATGCAGTGGGCACAGCAGTGGGCACTGGATATACAACTAGGTCACTGAAGGATGCAGTGGGCACAGTACAAGGTCACTGAAGGATGCAGTGGGCACAGCAGTGGGCACTGGATATACAACTAGGTCACTGAAGGATGCAGTGGGCACAGTACAAGGTCACTGAAGGATGCAGTGGGCACAGCAGTGGGCACTGGATATACAACTAGGTCACTGAAGGATGCAGTGGGCACAGTACAAGGTCACTGAAGGATGCAGTGGGCACAGCAGTGGGCACTGGATATACAACTGGGTCACTAAAGGATGCAGTGGGCACAGTACAAGGTCACTGAAGGATGCAGTGGGCACAGCAGTGGGCACTGGATATACAACTAGGTCACTGAAGGATGCAGTGGGCACACAAGGATGTCACACTGTGTAATGAGATGCTTATATGCCAGCGAGCGAGCAGTGGGCACTGGGCACGGCACAAGGTCACTGACAGAATGAATGAACAGTGCTGGCAGAGAGTGGCGGTGCCGGCGGTGTGACTGGCTGCCTGCAAATAGTACAAGTGAAGTGTATAACTGTCACTGAAATAATATACAAGTGTGTAATGAGATGCTTATATGCCAGCGAGCGAGCAGTGGGCACTGGGCACGGCACAAGGTCACTGAAAGAATGAATGAACAGCGCTGGCAGAGAGTGGCGGCGCCGGCGGTGTGACTGGCTGCCTGCCTGCAAATAGTACAAGTGTATAACTGTCACTGGAATATACAAGTGAACACTGCAGCTGCACTAACCTGCCTGCCTGCACTACACACAGATAATCCCCACTCCCACTACACTGACTACACTGCAGCACTGAACCTGCCTGCACTACACACAGTTAAATAATCACTAGACTCCCACACTCCCACTACACTACACTGACTACAACTAACTACAGCAATCACTCACTGACTAGCTAACTGTGCACAGTATAAGAGCAGTGTTAGCAAAAAAAACGCTTTGTTTTTAACACAATAAATGCACTTGCTCAAACAACAATGGCCTGGAGATAATCCTCTCAGCACCACAGTCTAGCAAGGACAGAGCTTTTCCATCATGGCCGCCGCTTTATATTCAGGAGGGGAGGGCATAGCTCCCCTCCTGTGATTGGTTGCTAGGGCCTGGCTGGGGCCCTCTGATTGGCCTGCAATGTGTCACTTCCGCATAGTTTGACGCATTTCCGCTAACCACGACTTCAGCGCCGGATTTCTGTCCGCATTCATGCGAAGCCGAAGCAGATTTTCGTGGTTGAAAATCTATTCACGGCTTAGCGTGTCCGAGGCGGAATGCGTCAAAATGGTCGTGAATCCACGCGTAAGCGTGATCACGACCTGGCGGTGAGCAACACTGCTAATCTCCCCTCTGTAACTCATCAACACAGCATAGGAACACTCTTCCCCATCCTTCTGACAGACCTGCAGCTAACTGATAAGAGAACACCCAAGCAGCTTAGGTGACCCAAAACCACTAGGATAGGATAGGGGACTAAAAGAGATGGAAAAGTCCTCCTACTATAAATCAATGCTCAGTATAATTTGCCTTCTTAAAACAGAAGGTATTTGCAATAATTCAGCTTAAATTGATCAACTGTGGTTACCCACAATACATCACTACTGAATATTCAAATGATCTCTTTATGCCCCTGAAGCCAGGCTTCAGAACTGCTGGTGTATAGCATGCCTGTAGCTTATACAGTTTACAGTGCCACATCAACCCAACATGCTGATAAGCCAATTCTTCTTCCTGCAGTTAAAGCCCAGCTAAACCCACACTTTCAGGTTTTTTTTTCAGATAACGCGGGGACGGGCTATCACCACAGTGGAGATTTTTTTTCAGTTCCTGTCTTTTGTGACACCTAGGGGATTTAGAGGAAGAGAGTGAAATCATTCTAATCATGGACCAAAACACAAATAGGGACTAGGAGCACTGGCGCACGGAGGGGGGTGTTCCGGGTGTCTGGAACACCCCCCCCTGCACCGAGACCGGAAGTGGGGTGTGTGCGGCGAGGGTCTCATGAGCAGGCCTTATGCTGCGGGGGGCCTCGCTTGCTGCTGGCAGGTGGCGGCGGGCGTACGGGCCTCACTCTGCGGGGAGAGAGAAGACTTCCACTTACAGTGCCTGGATCCTGCGCAGCCTCTATGTACTTCCTGTCCCGGCCGGCGTCTGTCGCTATGGTAACAGCGCCCCCTGTGATGACTTACCGCATGTCATCACAGGGGGAGCTCTTACCAATGCGATGCGCGCCGGGAGAGGCTGAAGATAGAAGCTGCGTGCAGGATCAAGGAAGGTAAGTGGAAACTCCTCTCTCCCCGCAGCTCTCCCCACTCCCCCCACCTAACTAACTTATACTGGGGCATTAACCTATCTAATCTATACTGGGGACATATACCTATCTAACTTATACTGGGGGACATATACCTATCTAACTTATACTGGGGGACATATACCTATCTAACCTATACTGGGGGACATATACCTATCTAACTTATACTGGGGACATATACCTATCTAACCTATACTGGGGCACCTACCTATCTAATCTATACTGGAGGCATAGACCTATCTAATCTATACTGGAGGCATATACCTATCTAATCTATACTGGAGGCATAGACCTATCTAATCTATACTGAAGGCATATACCTATCTAAGCTATACTGGGGGACATATACCTATCTAACCTTTACTGGGGGACATATACCTATCTAACCTATACTGGGGGACATATACCTATCTAATCTATACTGGAGGCATATACCTATCTAACCTATACTGGGGACATATAACTGTCTAATCTATACTGCGGACATATACCTATGTAACCTATACTGGGGGCATCTATATGGGTTACCTATACTGGGAGGGGAACCTATAGCTGGCTACCTATACTGCGGGCACCTATACCTGTCTCCACGTTGGGGGCGCATTTTACGCCCCCACCCTGGGTGCAATTTAGCCTAGAAACTGCTAGTATTTGGCTCCACCCACACCATGTTTTGGCCACGCCCACACGTGGCTTTCAGGAATCCCCCCCTTGGAAATCCTGGATTTGCCCCTGAGGAGCTTGCTCAATTTTTTCTACTTACTTGCTCTCTCTAAAGTCTTCCCTCTAACCCAACAAAAATAAATACATACATAAAAAAGGGACCTCTGTCGCAAAAATCTTAACATTTAAAATACATGTAAACATATGCAAATAAGAAGATGCAAATTACCGACAGATTTTGGATTAGCCCATCTTCTCATAGAGGGTTCTCACGGTTTTCTTTATTTTAAAAAGCACTTAGTGAATGGCAGTTGCTCCTTACAACTAGTGTTGGGCGAACATCTAGATGTTCGGGTTCGGGCCGAACAGGCCGAACATGGCCGCGATGTTCGGGTGTTCGACCCGAACTCCGAACATAATGGAAGTCAATGGGGACCCGAACTTTTGTGGTTTGTAAAGCCTCCTTACATGCTACATACCCCAAATTTACAGGGTATGTGAACCTTGGGAGTGGGTACAAGAGGAAAAAAAATTAGCAAAAAGAGCTTATAGTTTTTGAGAAAATCGATTTTAAAGTTTCAAAGGGAAAACTGTCTTTTAAATGCGGGAAATGTCTGTTTTCTTTGCACAGGTAACATGTTTTTTGTCGGCATGCAGTCATAAATGTAATACATATAAGAGGTTCCAGGAAAAGGGACCGGTAACGCTAACCCAGCAGCAGCACACGTGATGGAACAGGAGGAGGCTCAGGAGGAGAAGGCCACGCTTTGTGAGACACAACAACCCCGGCCTTGCATGAGGGCAAGAAGCGTGCGGATAGCATGCTTTGTACCGCCATGCAGTCATAAATGTAATAAAGATAAGAGATTCCATAAACAGGGACCGGCAACGCTAACCCAGCAGCAGCAGCACACGTGATGGAACAGGAGGAGGCGCAGGAGGAGAAGGCCACGCTTTGTGAGACACAACAACCCAGGCCTTGCATGAGGACAAAAAGCGTGCGGATAGCATGCTTTTTACCGCCATGCAGTCATAAATGTAATAAAGATAAGTGGTTCAATAAACAGGGACCACGCGGCAACGCTAACCCAGCAGCAGCAGACGTGATGGAACAGGAGGAGGCGCAGGAGGAGAAGGCCACGCTTTGTGAGACACAACAACCCAGGCCTTGCATGAGGGCAAGAAGCGTGCGGATAGCATGCTTTGTACCGCCATGCAGTCATAAATGTAATAAAGATAAGTGGTTCAATAAACAGGGACCACGCGGCAACGCTAACCCAGCAGCAGCAGACGTGATGGAACAGGAGGAGGCGCAGGAGGAGAAGGCCACGCTTTGTGAGACACAACAACCCAGGCCTTGCATGAGGGCAAGAAGCGTGCGGATAGCATGCTTTGTACCGCCATGCAGTCATAAATGTAATAAAGATAAGTGGTTCAATAAACAGGGACCACGCGGCAATGCTAACCCAGCAGCAGCAGACGTGATGGAACAGGAGCAGGCGCAGGAGGAGAAGGCCACGGTTTTTGAGACACAACAACCCAGGCCTTGCATGAGGACAAAAAGCGTGCGGATATAGCAGCAATGCTTTTTGCCGCCATGCAGTCATAAATGTAATACAGATGAGAGGTTCAATAAACAGGGACCGGAAACGCTACACCATCCCAGATGTTCATTGGTCATGTTACTTGGTTGGGGTCCTGGAGTGTTGCGTAGTCATTTCCAATCCAGGATTGATTCATTTTAATTTGAGTCAGATGGTCTGCATTTTCTGTAGAGAGGCGGATACGCCGATCTGTGACGATGCCTCCGGCAGCACTGAAACAGCGTTCCGACATAACGCTGGCTGCCGGGCAAGCCAGCACCTCTATTGCGTACATTGCCAGTTCGTGCCAGGTGTCTAGCTTCGATACCCAATAGTTGAAGGGTGCAGATGGATTGTTCGACACAGCTACATCATCTGACATGTAGTCCTTGACCATCTTCTCCAGGCGATCGGTGTTGGAGGTGGATCTGCACGCTTGCTGTTCAGTGGGCTGCTGCTGCATGGGTGTCAGAAAATTTTCCCACTCCAAGGACACTGCCGATACCGTTCCCTTTTGGGTACTAGCTGCGGCTTGCGTTGTTTTCTGCCCTCCTGGTCGTCCTGGGTTTGCGGAAGTCAGTCTGTCTGCGTACAACTGGCTAGAGGAGGGGGAGGATGTCAATCTCCTCTCTAAAGTCTCCACAAGGGCCTGCTGGTATTCTTCCATTTTGACCTGTCTGACTCTTTCTTCAAGCAGTTTTGGAACATTGTGTTTGTACCGTGGATCCAGAAGGGTATAAACCCAGTAATTGGTGTTGTCCAGAATGCGCACAATGCGTGGGTCACGTTCAATGCAGTCTAGCATGAATTGAGCCATGTGTGCCAGAGTCCTACCAGAATCCTCATCATCCTCCTGTGAGCGTTGTGATAGTTGTTGTGATGCATCATAGTCGTCACCTTCCTCCTGGTCTGCTTCTGCTGACCATTCGCGTTGAATTGTGGAAGTCCAACGTGCACCGCTCTGGCCCTCGTCAGTGGTGGCATGAAATTCCTGCTCCAACTCCAGCTGTTCCTCCTCCTCTTCTTCGTCATAGCTGCTGGGGCCAGCGTTCCCTGAGGCGGATGGCCTGATGTTGGTACCATCACGCTGATCGTTTTCTCCTTCAGATTCCCCCAGTTGCATCATGACAGCTGTTTCCTTGATTTTTAACATTGACCTCTTCAGTAAACACAGCAGTGGTATGGTAATGCTGACTGAAGAGTTGTCACTGCTCACAAGCAACGTGGATTGCTCAAAATTTTGGAGGACTTGGCAGAGGTCCAACATGTTGGCCCAATCGGATCCACAGAAGCTTGGCAGCTGGCCGGATGCGCCTCGGTACTGCGCCGTCATGTACTGGACCACTGCACTCTTCTGCTCGCAAAAGCGGGCTAGCATGTGCAGCGTAGAATTCCAGCGCGTAGGGACATCACACAGCAAGCGATGGTGGGGGAGATTGAAGCGCTCCTGCATCTTGGCGAGTGCCCCCGAAGCAGTACTGGAATTTCTACAATGTTTGGCCACTCGACGCACCTTCAACAGAAGATCGTCCACGCCTGGGTATGTCCTCAGGAACCGCTGAACTACTAGGTTCATCACGTGCGCCAGGCAAGGGATGTGTGTCAGCTTAGCCAACCTTAAAGCGCGAATGAGATTACTCCCATTATCACACACAACCATGCCCGGTTTCAGGTCCAGCGGTGCCAGCCACAAATCCGTCTGTTCCTTTATTCCCCTCCAAATTTCCTCCCCTGTGTGCTGCTTATCCCCAAGGCAGATTAGCTTCAGCAACGCTTGCTGACGCATGCCAACAGCTGTGCTGCACTGCTTCCACGATCCTACTGCTGCTGGGTTAGCGTTTCCGGATGAGGTACAGCTTTGAGATGCGTTGGAGGAGAAGGAGTCAGAGAGGTAGGTGCTGCTGTTGTTATCCAGTGGGAGGGACGGCGGTGCAGCTGTTTGTGGCGTGGGCAACACCCGTGCCGTAGCAGGTGAGGAATCGCTGCCAGGCTCCACAAGGTTCACCCAGTGCGCGGTAAGGGAGATGTATCGACCCTGGCCGAACGCACTCGTCCAGGTGTCAGTGGTGAGGTGAACCTTGCAGGCAACGGCATTCTTCAAGCTTCGGGTTATTTTGCTGACCACGTGCTCATGCAACTCAGGCACTGCAGAGCGCGCAAAGTGGTAGCGGCTGGGAACCACGTAACGTGGGATGGCCACTGACATCATGCCCTTGAAGCTGTTTGTCTCCACCACTCGATATGGCAGCATTTCGCAGGCCAGAAGCTTGGCTATGCTGGCTGTTACTGCCACGGCCCGGGGGTCATTTGCTGGCAATTTCCTCTTGCGCTCAAACATCTCCGACACAGACAACTGAACCGTAGCGCTGCACAGCGCTGTTGGTTGTTGTGTTTGATGAACACTGGGAGACCTCAAGAGCACTACTCCGGAAAGTGACAGTGTCAGCGTCGTCTGATGTTTGTGAATGTTGTGAACCACGCAATGGCTGGGCTACTGCTGCTGCTGAGGCGGGTCTGGTGGTGAGTCTGGTGAACCCAAGGGAGGCAGTGTTGTTGCTGGTACCCTGTCCTGACGCGTTTGCCCACAGAGTGGGATGTTTGGATAGCATGTGACGGCTCATGCTGGTGGTGGAGAGGTTGTTAATACTTTTCCCCCTGCTCAGGCGGGTCTTGCACACCTTGCAAATCGCCATGGTAACATCCTCAGTGCAGTCTTCAAAGAAAGCCCAGACTTTGGAGCACCTGCCTCCTTGCTGGCGATTTCTGTTTGCTCCTCTTTTGCCTCTCACTTGAACTTCCACGCTTGTGGTGCCTGAAATTGCGCGCCGCCTACCTTGTGGCACAAGGCGAACTCGTGCAGCAGTGGGTTCTTCAACAGACTCATCTGTGCTGCTGCTACGACGGCGATGTTCTCGTTCACAAACAAAATCTGGGTCTCTGTCCACATTGTCCATACCCTCCTCTTCCATCTCCTCAAACTCGTCATATGTCATTGTGGACCGCCGCCGCCGTGGAGTAGAGCTCCCCACAACAACCTCTGCGCAGCACACTCCAACGTCGTCTTCCAGATCTTGTCGGCCGACCTCCTGCAATTGCAACCCCTCCTGCCCAAATTGCTCTGGGATTTGGGTTTCCGAGTCCTCCTCGGACTCGCCTTGTATTTCAGTGCGCGGTGCATTTCCCACAGTTAACGGTTGTGAATCCAGGCACAACATTTCTGGCTGTTCCTCCATTGACCTTTGAAAGGTGGAAGTTTGTTGGGCTGGGAATAGCTCCTGCGAATACCTCATTGTGTCCTGAGGTAATTCATCGGACTGGTTATCTGGCAGTTGTGTGCGTGGTGTCGCTGCCGGTTGTGTCAGCTTTGTGCCCACTGGCTCCTTGTAACTGGCTGAGGACTCGGACCTCGTGCGTGATGTGCTGGTGCTGCTTAACCCACTGCTGGACGCTTGAGAGGTCATCCAAGTAATTATCTGGTCCTGTTCTTTTGGATTTGTGAGGGTTGTTGTCCTGGACAACATGGGCGGTATTGAGTGGGTTTTCTTGGGTGCTCCCCTGTGGCCTGTACGTGAACCGTCAGGGGAAACACCTCTTCCCTTGCCCCTCCCTCTTTCACCGGAT
Organism: Hyperolius riggenbachi; assembly: GCF_040937935.1. Taxonomy (NCBI): domain Eukaryota; kingdom Metazoa; phylum Chordata; class Amphibia; order Anura; family Hyperoliidae; genus Hyperolius; species Hyperolius riggenbachi. The sequence continues at coordinate 135,425,654 of NC_090651.1, read as the reverse complement.
TTCTTCCTCATTTCACTTATCCTTACAGTACACGCTGACTGGCAGCAGTACAGTGGCAGTACAGAAATGCTATACAGTACCACTATTCCCAGCAGCGACACAGAGCACAATGCTATACAGTGACGGGTGAGCGGTGTACCACTATTCCCAGCAGCGACACAGAGCGCAATGCTATACAGTGGCGGGTGAGCGGTGTACTACTATTCCCAGCAGACACAGAACAGTAAACAGAATGCTATATAGTGTGGCTGAGCGAGCGGTGTACCACTATTCCCAGCAGACACAGAACAGTAAACAGAATGCTATATAGTGTGGCTGAGCGAGCGGTGTACCGCTATTCCCAGCAGACACAGAACAGTGAACAGAATGCTATATAATGTGGCTGAGCGAGGTACACAGAGTGGCAGTAAACAGAATGCTATATAGTGTGGCTGAGCGAGCGGTGTACTACTGTTCCCAGCAGCGACACAATGACAGGGGGGACCCTGGCTAGCGTGGCTGGAGCGCGAACTACCCTGCCTGCCTACCCAAAGCTAAACCCCCAGACAAATGGCGGAGATATGACGTGGTTCGGGTATTTATTTACCCGAACCACGTGACAGTTCGGCCAATCAGAGCGCGTTCGGGTCCGAACCACGTGACCTGTTCGGCCAATCACAGCGCTAGCCGAACGTTCGGGGAACGTTCGGCCATGCGCTCTTAGTTCGGCCATGTGGCCGAACGGTTTGGCCGAGCACCGTCAGGTGTTCGGCCGAACTCGAACATCACCCGAACAGGGTGATGTTCTGCAGAACCCGAACAGTGGCGAACACTGTTCGCCCAACACTACTTACAACTGCCAAAAAAGTGTGCAGCGAACAGGGAGGCTGGCCAGCATCATTCTATAAATCTTTTTTAGGGAATGTCTTTATAAAGAACAAAGGCCATGCTGAGAATTCCCTATGAAGAGATGCACTAGCCCACAACCTGTCGGTAATGTCAGATTTCTACTACTTATTGTAAGTGACAACAACATAGGAGAAAAGTAATGTAAGTCTCATTTCACTCGGGAAGAAATGTACTTCTTATTTGTGTGTGTTTTAAATTTTAAGATTTTCACAACAGTTCCTCTTTAACCATGTGAGGACCGCGGTGTTAAACCCCCCTAGTGACCAGGTCTTTTTTTTACTAAAATGGCCACTGCAGCTTTAAGGCCCAGCTGCAGGGCCGCACAACTCAGCACACAAGTGATTCCTCCCCCCACCACCTTTTTTTAATAAATATTTATGCCATTATTTTTTAATACATTTCCCTATTTTTTTTATTCTTTATCTGTTCCCCCCTCCCTCCCATCCCCCACCAGCCAATCACCGTGATCGGCTGTCATAGGCTTCAGCCTATGACAGCGGATCACCCCTGAGCCAATGGAGGGGACAGCCGTGTCACACGGCTATCCCCAGTACAGCGCTGCCTTAGATCGCAGCGCTGTACGGTGTAATTAGATGGCGGTTTTACTTTCTAACAATCTCCGAGTGGCGATCGCCGCTGGGAGAATGAAGGCAGAGCTCCACTTTCCAAGTGGAGATGTGCGCACATCAGCGCGCGATCTCCTGCTATCCCCAGAAAAGTCCGTTCACGCTAATTGGCGTGGATCGGTCCTGGGGCTGCCGCCGCGTCCACGCCAATCGGTGTGGAGCGTTCGGCAAGCAGTTAAGCTAAATTAGTCTTAAAGTTTACATGGCTAATCCAAAAGGAGTTGTTGAGTGACATATAGCCTCAAATGCTGCAAAATATTTAAAGCCCCACCATAGGTACAAATGTTTTCCTGGACTTGTGTAGACATTGTAGAGCTTGTTTTATCTTTGCATGTGCTTCATGGACTGCCAAAGTCAAATAAATAACTTTTAAAGTACTTGATCTTCTGCCTAAACATTGACCACCAACTGCACTGCTATTGAATCTACAGAGGTTCACCGTGTGCCTGTCACCTAAACGTCTGAGACTCTGAACATCAACAAAATGCAATCCAAGAATCAGAAGCATGACCCGCAAACCCTGAAACTGAGTCTCTCAAATGACTTCTGGTGATGTCATCAAAATTTTCAAACAAAATATTTACTGCAGAAAGCTTGTTTCGCATAAACGGGTAAAAAAAAACAAAAGTTTGCTTTCTTAAAACAGAAAGAATTTGCGATAATTCAGGTTGGAGTGAGCTTGAGATGTCTCCCAGGGCATCACTGCTGAATATATGCAAATTAACCATTGTTGCCCTTAGAAGCTAAACACACCTCAAGAATTTCTGGAATGCAATGATGTGTCAGCTTGTTAACTACTTAAAGACCGCCTTACGCCAATGGGCGTGAACGCGGCGGCAGCCCCAGGACCACCTAACGCCAATTGGCGTCAAGTCCTGGGGCTGCAGTTTGCCAGGGAACGGCCACGCGCATGCGCGATCGTTCCCTGCCACTTCACGGAACGGAGTTCCGTGAATAGCCTGCTAGCCGCCGATCGCGGCTAGCAGGCTGCTTGTAAGCGTAAGAGGAAAGAAATCCCCTTTGTTTACATGCGTACAGCACTGCCAGGGGGCCACAGTGCAGTACGAGATCGGCTGATGCCTATGAGAGGCAGAACAGGTCGGATCACCGTCCTGTTCCAAATCAGATGCCGGAGGGAAGGGGAGGGAGGAGTGAGGGAGGGAGAGAGAGCCTCGTAGAGGCTAAAGAAAAAAAATACAAACTAAAAAAGGAGGTGAGTCCGATCGCTGGCCTCCTAAGCTGGGCTGTGTTGGTGGCTGAAAAGCTTGCACAGCCCAGTACTGCAGAAAACGGCCTGGTCTTTGGGGGGGGGGGGGGGGGGTGTTAGCACTGTGGGCGTGAAGTGGTTAATTTGTACAGAGCCATAATAATCCAACATGCATACAGACTGTTTCGGATTGTTTGATCCTCATCAGTGCATGGCATGGATTAATTTGGCTCTATGGAGTAGGGTTTGTAACACCGAGAGGTACAGACTAACCAGCAAGCTCATGGTGACCCAGAACTCATTGGAGTGTGTGAGGGGCTACAATGGTCCTAAAAGTCCCCTTACATAAAAGGGTAACAGACTAAGCTATCAGAAGGTATTTTTAGTGCAATTCCACCATTTCATCCATATTAAAAGAGAACCTCTAGCTTCCAATCAAACTGAATTTAGGCATGGGAGTTCTGGTGTTTTCAGCGCAAAGAAAAACTTTTTACTATATTGTTTGCTTGGCCTCCTCTCTACATTTGGCAGCGGTTCTTGACCTCATGATGGCTCTTTCCTCTTCTTTTCTGTCCTACAACACAATTGTCTTGTTCCACCCACTCAGTTTCTGTCATATGCACTAGTTAAACATTTTCTGGCATCTATAGTAGGCTCTAGCATGAACCTCAGTTAACTAAATTTATGAAACTCCTACTTACCAAGAAGTTACTCTTGTGCTGCTATGACATCAGAACCCTTATACTTCCAAGCAGAAATTCTTATCCAACCTAGCAGCTATTGTTTACTTTACCTTGGATGTATTCAGGGAACTAGCGCTACACAGTCTCACTCTCAATATCATCAGAAAAAAACATTTCTAATGAATATTTCAGGGAACGCCAATTACAATGTATATATGGGGCATCAAACTCATCTCTCATACCAAATGCCGTAATTGTAACTGCCCCTGAGCCTTGACTCACATTCACCAGGACAGCACGGGACCTTAGGAGGGAAGTACGTAGAACAGGCAGTAGGGTCCTTATTCAGGATAAACCCAAACCTTCTTCTAATCCATCAAGTTGATTTAACATTTATATTAGACTATAATATAACATTTGGAGAAGCTGAAAACATCATTGGCAAGTATTGGGGGATTCTAGGTACAGACTCGATTCTTCCATCACAGGTCAAAATTATATATAGAAAGGCTCCATAAAGTATCTTGGCACCTAACTGTGTGGAATCAGCAATGAAATAAGGTGACGACTTTCAAGGCTAGCAGACACCAGGTTTTTCCCCTGTCAGAGATGTATAGGGTGCTGCAAAACCAGATCAAACCAGATAAAACAGGTTACATCATATAATTGTAAAACATTTCATATTAAACAATTAATCTCATCTCATGGAGTGCATTTAATTAGTTGTCCACGTGGATTGCAGGATAACTAGAGCCCTTAAGGTATTTGTGGCAGAGAATATTTGCAATAAACCTCAATGGATTGACGAGGCATGGTCTATCTGCGTACATATTGTAATGTCGCCAGTGAGCTGGGCGCAGGGTGAGCTGCTGCTGCTCAAATCCCCAGCGGTGTTAAATACTATTCCCCCTCCGAGTTGTAGCAACTCGGAGGGAGATGTAATTTGGAGTCCGTCGATCGACAGATCCCTGATTTACCCTTGCAAGCGGATCGCACTTTGGTGCTCCGCGATGAGCGCCAGGCACCGAAATGATCGACTTTGGTCTATCTGCCCACTTAAAGCGTACTCACAACTGCAATCCTACTTTCTGTGCACTGGAGAAAATTAGACCATACTGGAGGGGATGTAATCCTCTCAAGGTGGCCACTAACGATTTAATTTGCTGAACAATCATTTAGGAACAACTATCCATATGAATGATCAGAAATGAACAATTGGGACCTCTAATGGACTAAAAACTCATCTGATCATACTTGGCATCGATCCAAAAATCGGATTGATTTGATTAATCTGATCAAATTATTTAGGAGATTTTCATCTGTTTCATCCGGTCTCGAATGATGACTTCAGATCGTTCATACGAATAAAAGTTTGTAAACAATTGTTTGCCGAATTGCATCGTTAGTGCCCACCTTTAGATAGATTTACCATATGGGCACGATGAGACCAGGTGGACTAAATATAGATATTGACCTGATGTGCTATCTTTTAGCTGACTACATGGTCACACTGCCCTCCTTTTAATGCCTCTGTTAAGAGATAACTACACATGTATGCATATAGTTGGCAATTTCCACGCAGAATGCAAAATGCATACAATTTGCAAGAGATTAGTTGTTGCAGTGTCAGGGAAGGTGATTACACTGCCCCACATTCTCTTTCTTCTCTCTCTAAGGTTCCATACATACCTTAAATACAGATATGTATGTATTGTAACAACTTGCATATATATTATAAGAGATAGGTAGTTAACTCAAGATGAATTAGATGATTAATTACAGAGATAAAAATTGAATAAATACTTTTATGCTGGGAATACACCACGAGATTTTTTGGCAGGTAGGTGGTTCGATAGATAATTTCCGACATGTCTGATCTTATTTTTGATTGTTTTTCTGATTGATTTTTCATAGTATTGAATGGAAATCGATCAGAAAAACGATCGGAATATCGATCGGACAGTAAATCTGCTGAGAAATCTCATTGTGTATTCCCAGCATACACTAATAGATGGCCACCAGATTCAACCATTAGATAGATCCCTCACAGATGAAACCTGATCTGAGAGAGATTGAATTCTATCACAGACTGGTCTGTACACAGATAGATTTCAGCATGAATTCTATTGAATATGCAAACGACCAGTATCAGTTATGCAGCATTCTGGGTAACGCCCCATTTGCAGCCCTCCATCTAAATAGAATCAAAATGGTTAGGAAATGCAAGAGCAGGAAATGTATCCAAAATGGCAAGACAGATGTGGCCCAATCACAGCCACCCGTCTCATGAATTTTAAGCACTGATGCAATGCGAAACCACTTGTTACAACAATTGCAGCATACTACCTCTTGTCCAAGCGCAGACAGGGAGTTTGTATACAGTATATTGGAAAGTTCTCACCCATCCTGCAGTGAAAGATTGGTCACAAGAAAGTGCTGAGAAGAGTCCAACTCTGGCTACTACAACCATTACTGTGTGTTTATTGTGCTCTGAGGAGGAACCAGCTGCAAATTTTACTCTTGCAGGATATGAAGTTCCAGTTGAATTTGCATGAACAGTTTTGAACTCACTGTCTGTTGCAGCAGGACACTTATTTCAGGGTCTCATTAGATAGTTTCATGTTGGTGGTTTGAGAGAGTACAAAGATGTTTTTTTTTTTTTGGTCCATCAAAGTCTTTATGCAATTTTGTACTGTATGCTGTGTTAATGCAATTTGTATGCTGTGTTAAATGCACTCACTTTTGTTTGTTTTTTATCTGTATTAAATGAATATCTATTCGATTATTTTAATAAACCAAAAAATTGGAAAAATCTATAAATTTGATTATATTGTGTATGGCCAATTTAGATGTTATGTAGTATTATTTAATCAGTAGAAAGAACTCCTCACTAAACACACTTTGGACCATATGCAATTACATTTTTCTCTTAAGTTTCCTCCTGGGAGAATTGAAAAACTACTAAAAAGTAGGTGAGCAAGGACTGTAAAAATCATTTAGAGTATTTTCTTGCTTACTGGTGGCTAAAAAAGCATTTTATTGCTAAGGTGTGGAAATATCACTTGGGAGAAAACTTAGGAGAAAAAGTGAACTGCATATGGGTCCTTGCTTCTGGTCTTTACATAAATTGGTCCTCATACAATTTACTCGGAGGACAATTTTTTTTGTATCTTCTCTTTAAAATAACTTTTCAGCACTGTGCAGTTGAAAAAGTACCAAAAAGTAGGAGAAGAAATACTGTCAGAATAATTTGAGTATTTTCTTGCTTACTGCCGGTGGCTTAAGATGCAATTTATTGATAAAGTGTGAAAATATCACCTAGGAGAAAACAAAATGATGAACTATTGCCTGTACTCTGAGCATAAGCTACAAGCACAGTAAAATGTGTAGGGCAAGAATGGTAGTAATGTTAGCTGACTGTGAAATTAATAACGTATCTCTGTGTAATATCTTATTGATGCTTTATAAAAAAGTAAAATACAAAGGAATAATTATAATAATAATAACAATATTATATGCCTTTCTGCTTTCTCTTAAAGCATTAAAGTGAAAACTATACAGAAGACATTTCCTTACCTTTTCTTGTACCAGTGCAGAGTCAGGCTGTAGACATATACAGTGTCAGCCTGTTCTTGGAGATACAAAGCTCGGTCTTATATTCATACAGCATTGGAAGGGACCTCCCATGTACATCAAGGTAAGGCAAGTGTAGAGTTACGTTCTTGTAAGAAAATTGCTGCAAATGTTGGGCACTGGATGGCTTTTTGTTTGAACTATGTTTTCTGCAAGTGATGCTTTTATTTATTTTTTAAATTAAATACAACTGCTAATTCCTTTTAGCCTTGACCAGTTCAACTGCCTACTTAAACAAAAAAGAATGTTGATGACAGCACTGGTCAGTAAAATTAATTATATTTTCAAGCCACAACAAAATAATATGTTCTGGAGGTCAAACTCAGCTTTGTCAGCTAAACAGGACTCGTGAGGTGAAAAAAAAGCAATCTTTACTTACCTGGGGCTTCTTCCAGCCTCTAGATGTCTTCTGAATCCCTCGCCCCAGTTCAGGTGCTCCCCGCTGCCCCCATGGCCACCCGCAAAGCTTGAAGACTGCAGGCGCTGTACATGGCCGGTGACGTGTACGCGCTCACATGCGACCGGCCGCACGCACCTGCACATGCGCAGAAGCTTTACGAGTGCCAATGTCAGTATGTGCCTGATGATGTGGACACGTTCTCACGTGCCCGTGCATGTGCAGATGTGGGGTCTTTATGGGCAGCCAACGGGACAGCAGGGAGTAGAGATGGGAAGTCCGGATCTTTTCAAGGATTCGGATGATTCAAATCGGATCATTGAAAAGATATGGATCTTTGAACCAAATCATTTGAATCGTTTTATTAGGGAAGCAGACTGAGGTGAAATGACTAGCAGGACAGGACTTTCCATGCACTGCACATTCTGTTCAAGCTTGGCTGCTAGTATAGCAAGCTATGTGTCAACTTCACTGATATCTTTTACTTTTAGTTCTGTTTTAAAACATGATATGTAGACTCATGCAGGATGATAAGCTACATTAAAAATCACTTATTATGTTATAATCAACATGGGCATGTTTGCCCCTGCTAAAACGCTGCTATCCTGCGGCTGAACGAGGGGTCTTTACCACCAAATCCCCTCCGTTCTTCCCGGGCAGTGCTTCCTGTTGAGTCAGGGCTAATGGCCACAACCCTGCCTCTCAGCGCGTCTATCAGCGCTGATCACTGCCTCTCCCCCACCCCTCTCAGTCTTCCTTCACTGAGAGGGGCGGGGGAGAGGCGGAGAACCGCGCTGATCGACGCGCATGGAGGCAGAGCTACAGCCATTAGCTCTGCCTCCATGAGCAGCAAAATCTACGACCAGTTGGGGGTAAAGACCTCTCGTTCAGCCGCGGAATAGCGGCGGTTTAGCAGGGGCAAACATGCCCATGTTGATTATAAGTTAAAAAGTAATTTTTAATGTCGCTTCAGAGTCTCTTTAAGAGTTAACATTGTATGGCCTGCCCATCTGATTCTCCCTGAGCATGCTGAGTATTCTGTAAATCTGAGCTTTATTTATTTACAACCAAAGGAAGAGGTGTGTATGCAGCACAGCAACACACAGGATCTATTAAAGAGAAAATCTGACCAAGAATTGAACTTTATCCCAATCAGTAGCTGATACCCCCTTTTACATGAGAAATCTATTCCTTTTCACAAAAAGACCTTTAGGGGGCGCTGTATGACTGATATTGTGGTGAAACACCTCCCACAAGAAGCTCTGAGTACCAAGGTACTTCTGGCAGTTTCCTGTCTGTGAACCCTGTTGCATTGTGGGAAATAGCTGTTTACAGCTGTTTTCAACTGCCAAAACAGCAAGCAGCAGCTACATCACTTGCCAGCAGTAAAAATGTCGCCATGTAATAAATGTCAGAATATAAATCAGGGATTTAAAATATTTTACAATGGGCAAACACTGACTAAATCATTTATACATAATTATTGTAAAAATGAAGCACTTTTTTTATTACTTTATTTTCACTGGAGTTTCTCTTTAAAGGAGTACTGTGGGGTTTTTTAAAAAGAAAAACGGATACTTACTTGGGGCATCTACCGGCCCCTTGAAGACATTAAGTCCCGTGCCGTCCCTGCAGGATCTTCCATTCCCCGACGCCGGTCACGGTGTCATTATTCGTGTAACTAGATGAATATCACTGTGGCTGCATAGCCAGGGCCGCGTGTGTCCTCATTTATGATCATGTCATCAGGACTTACTGCGCAGTACAAAGCTTTCTCGAACTGCTCCTGCGCAGTAAGCTCTCGATGACGCAATCGGAAGCGAAGACATGCACGGTCCCAGCCGCGCAGCCGCAGTGATAATGACACCATGACCGGTGGCGGCAAACGCAAGATCCTGCAGGGACGGTGCGGGAGTTGATGTCTTCAGGTGGCTGGTAGAAGCCCCAGGTAAGTGTCTGATTTTCTTTTTTTAAAAAACCACAGTACTCCTTTAAAGGGATAAGCAAATGAGGGAAGCAGGAAAGCTGGCACTGCTGCAAGTGTTCAATTTATTGTAGCATACGTGCAACATCTTGCGCAATGCATAAAACAAGCACATACCCTTTGAGAGAGGAGGCGTGGGTGGTGGTGGGTGCTGGGCACAGGATGCCTGACGGCCGTTTCACGCTGGTTAGCGCTTCTACGGAGGCTGCAACATTATGGGCAAAGGCTCTTGGTTTAATACCCTCCAGAGCCGGCTTGTAGCATTTACTTCCAGTGGCAGCACCGCCCATATTTCCGCGTCACGTGTGCGTACGTATTGACGCCTTGTGTCAACGTACACCACACGCGTACGTAGTTCCGCATGACGCCTGTAACGTACGCATGTCAAATGGATACATGCATACTGGATTATTATGCTTATGGCGCATGCATAAAAAATGGTCGTGTGTGGGGAGAAAGAAACTCCCCCTAGCGGCAAAATTTAAGTAAGGCCCAACTCAGACATACCTACACCTTGGGTGAAAGAAGAAAAAAGAGGAAAGGGGGGGGGGGGGGGGGAAGAAAGGGAGGAAAGAAGGGAAAGAAACAGGAGGAGATGCTAAGAAAAAGGTAGTGGACATAGTAAAGGTAGATGATCAGGAAGTCCTGACAAAGTGAGACAGAGTGGGTAACCCTTAGTGTCAGTATGGTTGAATCGTGCCCCACAAAAACGCAAGTTACTGCTATTGGGGGCACAAAAAGCTTATCAAAAACTTCATTAATGTGCAAAACGGGGGGAGAAAAAATGGGAAACAAAATTGTGTGGGGAAGTAAAATTGCCCACAGCCCCGGCGGGTTTCCGCCATGGGGGCGAGCAAAACATGGATAGAGGGAAGGAGAAGGTGGACCAGCCACTGGCGATAGTGCCATTCTCCACATATTTGACAGTAAAAGTGGTCACAGATAACATGTAAGACATTAGACAAACATCAAACTAGACAAGTAGGAAAATCCAAAGATGGGGAAGGAAGGTGTGGCCTCAAGGGTCAAGGAAACATGATAAATCTGTATGGTTGTTAAGACCCAAAGGTCCCATAGCTTCCGATTGCAAAATCAACATTGCTTCTTCTCTTTTTAATCGGTTCTCCCTGTCTCCACCCCTAGACAGTGGTGGGACATGGATAATTCCTGCTAATTTCAACTTCGTGGGATCATTTCCATGGCTTTCTCTCATATGTTGTATTACTCTGGGGGAGCCTTTTCCTGATTTTAGGGAGTTATAATGTTCTCTAAATCATTCATTAATTGATCTCGTGGTTTCCACCATATATAAAACCTTCCGCAGGGGCACCAAATTGTGTAGATAACAAATCGTGTTTGACAAGTAAAAAAAGAACGCACATTACGTCTAAGTGGGCCAATATGAAATTGGCAACCCACTGCCATCTGACTACACGATTTGCAATGGCCACACCTATGGTTACCCCGAGGGCCTCCTTCACGTAACCAATCACTTCCACTTGCTGTTTTATACTCACTTCTGCTCACTAGTGAGCCTATTGTAGGTGATCTTCTGAAAGAAAATAGTGGTCCTTCAGTCACTAAAGGCTTCAAGATGGGATCCCTAGTCAGGATATCCCAGTTCCTTTGGATTACTTTCTTTATGTGGTCTGCCATATTGGTATAGCCAAAGGAGAAGGGAGTTCTTCGCTGTACAGGAAGGTTTGTTGGTTTTCTCTTTAAGAGGTCTGATCTTGTTTTGTAATTGCTTTTGACGTAGGCCTCTTGGATGTCCTGTTCCTTGTAACCTCTAGCCAACAACCTCACTCCCAGTTCCTCAGACTTTTGGCGGAAATCCGCGTCATTCGCATTGTTTTGGCGCAATCTGAGGAACTGGGAGTAGGGCAGGGGCTGGGCCTCGTGTGCGGGGTGGAAACTCGATTTATGCAATAAAGCATTGCCTGCTGTGGGTTTGCGATAACCCTTAGATATTAACCTAACCTCACTAATTATCAATTCAAGGTCAAGAAAGGCAATTCTTTCTGGATGAAGGACGGCTGTAAAAGCCATGTTAACAAAGTTACAATTAATGTAGGATAAAAAACTAAAAAAGGATTCACGAGTCCCGGACCAAAACACCAAAATGTCGTCCACGTACCTGGACCACATCCTGAGGTCCGCCCTATGTGGATTATCCTCTGAGTGTATAAAAAGTTCTTCCCACCATGCTAGGAAGATGTTGGCATAAGTGCAGGAGACCACCGTCCCCATGGCAGTCCCCTACACCTGCCAATACCATTTCCTGTCAAAAAGAAATGCATTGTGGGTCAATACAAACAGAAGGCAATCACAGATAAAGTCTTTACATGTCGTAGTTTTGTCAGTTTTATCCAAAAAATGTCTAACGGCTATAATGCCTAATTTGTGGGGTATAAGGCTGTAAAGACTTTCAACGTCAGTAGTAGCTAACAAGTCACCAGTGTGTCATTTTAAGCCCTCAAGGCCCCTAAGCACGTCCATAGTATCCCAGAGCTGGGAAGGTATTTCCTCCAGGAGGGGTCTCAGGACGTGGTCCAGATACCTGGACAACCTCTCCGTGGTCGACCCCATGCCTGAAACAATGGGGCGACCCGGAGGGTTGGTCCGGGACTTGTGAACCTTGGGTATATAATACCAAATGGGCTTAGATGGGTGGGAAGGGATGAGGCCGCTCACCAGGGATGGAGAAAGGGCTCCTATCTCTACTCCTTTCCTTAAAAGGGATCTTAGTTGGTCTAAGAAATGGTTGGTAGGATCTCTGGACAGTGGTTGATAAGTTGTCCCATCCTTCAACTGCCTTAGAGCTTCCTCATGATATTGTTTTGTAGACATGACAACAATTATTCCGTCTTTATCAGCTCTTTTAATCTGCAAATCTGGTCTAGATCGTAGCCACTTCAAAGCATGTTTCTCTTTGGTTGTGATGTTGTCTGTTATCTTTGGATATATTTCGGCCTTCAGTTCACGTTCAACCACTTTTTGAAAAATATCCAAGCTAGATCCTGGTTGCACCGGAAATGGTGCTATCGATCTACAAGGTTTGAATTTAGGTGGTAGAGCCTCGTTCTGATCATTTGCACTCATTGCATTGTCTTCTAATTCACATAGAAGTTCAAGATTTTTAAGATCTTGCTCGTCCCACACGAACTGAGGGCTGAAACCCAATGGATCCACTTGCGAGTTGCCCCAGCCCATATTTTCCGACCTGGCAACTGCCAGGTCCTGCTTGGCGAAGTGTAGACGTCTAATGTTCTTGTAGAGGTCAACTTTAAATTTTGGAAAGTCAAAGTTGGTACTTAATGCAAAGTTTAAGCCTTTTTAAAGTAGGGATACCGTGCCTTCAGGAAGGTCCTGTTCGGAAAGATTTAGGATTTCCAATGGTTCCGGGGTTCCCCCCATTAAATGTAATGCCTTTTCCGCTTTGGGTCCCTCGGGGGCTTCTTGTCCTCCCAGGACAGATGCTTTCCTTTCCTTTTTTGTTTTGGTCTTGCTCCTCCCCCTCCTTGTGCGCCACCTAAAGGGCGGTCTGGTTTATTCGTATTGGGGTCAGATGGGTTGATTGGCTTGATTTCGTCCTCACTGGATTCAGTGTCAGTCGTCCAATGACCTTTACCCTTCCTGGGTATTCCCCGTCTGACTCCTCTTTGCCAGGAAAATAATCTTTTGAGGGTGTAGTCCTCCTTGTCTCTTTGAAATTTTCTTAATTTGCGTTCCTTGATGTTGTCTTGCACCACGGAGCTCATCCCTTCCCACCCAACTACGCCCATTTGGTATCATATACCCAAGGTTCACAAGTCCCGGACCAACCCTCCTGGTCGCCCTATTGTTTCAGGCATGGGGTCGACCACGGAGAGGTTGTCCAGGTATCTGGACCCCGTCCTGAGACCCCTCCTGGAGGAAATACCTTCCCAGCTCTGGGATACTATGGACGTGCTTAGGGGCCTTGAGGGCTTAAAATGGCACACTGGTGACTTGTTAGCTACTATATTGATGTCGAAAGTCTTTACAGCCGTATACCCCACAAATTAGGCATTATAGCCGTTAGACATTTTTTGGATAAAACTGACAAAACTACAACATGTAAAGACTTTATCTGTGATTGCCTTCTGTTTGTATTGACCCACAATGCATTTCTTTTTGACAGGAAATGGTATTGGCAGGTGTCGGGGACTGCCATGGGGACGGCGGTCTCCTGCACTTATGCCAACATCTTCCTAGCATGGTGGGAAGAACTTTTTATACACTCAGAGGATAATCCACATAGGGCGGACCTCAGGATGTGGTCCAGGTACGTGGACGACATTTTGGTGCTTTGGTCCGGGACTCGTGAATCCTTTTTTAGTTTTTTATCCTACATTAATTGTAACTTTGTTAACATGGCTTTTACAGCCGTCCTTCATCCAGAAAGAATTGCCTTTCTTGACCTTGAATTGATAATTAGTGAGGTTAGGTTAATATCTAAGGGTTATCGCAAACCCACAGCAGGCAATGCTTTATTACATAAATCGAGTTTCCACCCCGCCCACGTGGCCTGGACCCTGCCCTACTCCTAGTTCCTCAGATTGCGCTGCAACAATGCGAATGACGCGGATTTCCGCCAACAGTCTGAGGAACTGGGAGTGAGGTTGTTGGCTAGAGGTTACAAGGAACAGGACATCCAAGAGGCCTACGTCAAAAGCAATTACAAAACGAGATCAGACCTCTTAAAGAGGAAACCAACAAACCTTCCTGTACAGCGAAGAACTCCCTTCTCCTTTGGATACCAATATGGCAGACCACATAAAAAAAGTAATCCAAAGGAACTGGGATATCCTGACTAGGGATCCCATCTTGAAGCCTTTAGTGACTGAAAGACCACTATTTTCTTTCAGAAGATCATCTACAATAGGCTCACTAGTGAGCAGAAGTGAGTTTAAAACAGCAAGTGGAAGTGATTGGTTACGTGAAGGAGGCCCTCGGGGTAACCATAGGTGTGGCCATTTCAAATCGTGTAGTCAGATGGCAGCCGGGGGCTGTAGGCAATTTTACTTTCCCACACAATTTTGCCCGTTTTGCACATTAATGAAGTTTTTGATAAGCTTTTTGTGCCCCCAATAGCAGTAATTTGCATTTTTGTGGGGCACGATTCAACCATACTGACACTAAGGGTTACCCACTCTGTCTCACTTTTTCAGGACCTTTACTATGTCCACTACCTTTTTCTTAGCATCTCCTCCTGTTTCTTTCCTCCCTTTCTCCCCCCCCCCCCCCTTTTCCTCTTTTTTCTTTCTTCACCCAAGGTGTAGGTATGTCTGAGTTTGGCCTTACTTAAATTTGGCCGCTAGGGGGAGTTTCTTTCTCCCCACACGCGACCATTTTTTACGCATGCGCCATAAGCATAATAATGCAGTACGCATGTATCCATTTGACATGCGTACATTACAGGCATCATGCGGAATTACGTACGCGTGTGGTGTACGTTGACGCAAGGCGTCAATACGTACGCACACGTGACGCGGAAATATGGGCAGCGCTGCCACCGGAAGTAAACGCTACAAGCCGGCTCTGGGGTATTAAACCAAGAGCCTTTGCCCATAATGTTGAAGCCTCCGTAGAAGCGCTAACCAGCGCGAAACGGCCGTCAGGCATCCTGTGCCCAGCACCCACCACCACCCACGCCTCCTTTCACAAAGGGTATGTGCTTGTTTTATGCATTACGCAAGATGTTGCAGGTATGCACTTTATATATGCTACAATAAATTGAACACTTGCAGCAGTGCCAGCTTTCTTGCTTCCCTCATTTGCTTACTGCTTGATGTCCTAGCTTGAGCACGCTGAAGAGGTTTTAGAGAAGAGGTGCATCTTTAATCCTCCTGTGCACACTGCATGTCCTTGAAGCTGAGCAGTCAATGTTATAACCGCTGTAGTGCCAACCTTCTGCTTTCTTTTGTTTTTGGTTTCTCCTTTAAAGGGAACCTGAGGTGAGAAGGATATGGAAGCTGCCATATTTATTTCCTTGTAAACCATGCCAGTTGCCTGGCAGCCCTGCTGATCATCTGGCATAAGTAGTGTCTGATAGAGATGGACCGAACTATTTAAACTAATGTACCCTTCTTAAACTTGAAGATTGTACACAAATGTAAGCAGACTGCAGAGTGGCGCAGTGGAAGTGTGCTGGGCCCATAGCCCAGAGGTTGATGGATCGAAACCATCCCCTGCTAGGCATGATTTCATTTTTGCACCTCGCTTTATCGCATGGGCAAAACGGTTTCCAAAGCCCTGTAAGAGAAAGTGTAATAAGGGCCCTGCCGTAACATAGATATTACGGTAGCTAAGACTACTCCTGGGCCTTTCTTGTAGTTGAAGAGATAAGTGAACTGTGACACCACACTTAAAAACAAAACAAAACAAACAAAAAAAACAGCAAACAGAGAAGCTTCCCCATATTGGAGCATTGGATTTGGTAAAGTCTTAAGCCAATGTGTTGTAAGACACAAGTAAGCTTTAGGTTAGCAGGAATGGTTGCATGGCTACCTAGCTTTTCCAGGCCAGCTAGGCTGGCTTCAGCCTGTAGTGTTGGTGGTATAGTGGAGAGCATATCTGCCCTCCAAGCAGTTGACCTAGGTTCGATTCCTGGCCAATGTATGTGAGCGTGCTTTTGATATCCTACAAATCCCTGGACGACAAGATCCTCCTCCTCCGAAGGAGGGAAGGCTGTTGTGGGGTGCTACAGTATATAAGGAATAAGAATCAGCCAGGAGCAAGCTAACATGCCTACAAGAGCCTAACTAAGCTTTCCCTAGCAGAGTCTGTCAGCAGCTGTCCCTTGACTAATTACTGTAGGCAGACGAGTGAGTAAAACGGCTGGAGAACCTTGCCTTTTCTAAGGGGGGGTGGGGCTCCAGGAGTGAGTGTAGTCTGATTGGCGACAATGTGCCTGCTGACTGTGATGTAGACTGTAGAGGGTCAAAGCTGACCATAATGGAGCATTATGGGGGCAAACCGAACTTCCGAAAAAGTTTGCCTTCGCCGGCGAAAGCGAACCACCCGAAGTTCGCCTGGAACCGTTCGCGGGCGAACCGTTCGGCCCAGCTCTAGTGTCTGAGTCAAAACCTAGGAACAAGCATATGGCAAAATCAATAAAACCTGAGTCGGAGTACCTGATCTGCTGCATGCTTGTTCAGGGTCTATGACTAAAAGTATTAGAGACACAGGGTCAGTAGGGCTGCCAGGCAACTCTCACCTCTCACCTTGCCAGCAGTGATAGTGAGTGTGTGAGTACACATGGTCCTCAGTGATAGTGGCTGTGTGAGGACACATGGCCAGCAGTGATAGTGGGCGTGTCAGACTGGGAGTTATTAACTTTGTAACCAAAGAGCTGCTGCTTATGCTGCTGTAATATGATCCCTCACCCTCAGTGAGCTGGGAGGAGTTGCTTCTCTCACTCCCGAGACTCTCTAACTCTTCACAGCTTAGCAGAAGCTGCAGTTCCTGTTTCTTCCACACATCCACTGTGAACCGAATCGTTCATTGTGATGATCCAGATGATTCGACTCACAAAAAAAATCCGGATCAAATGAACGATTCGTTCATGATCCAGACAACACTAGCAGGGAGCACCGGAGCTGCGCCGAGGTACCCATTTTTTTCACCTCGAGAGTCCTTTTATAGGCATATACTGTATAATTACTCCAATAAATTCTTGCCTCTTAGCAGGAACACATTAAATAATGAAGTGGGATGTGAGTTAAAGTATAAGGTTATTGCCCATTAGATCTACTGTGATCTTTACTGCCTTCTACTATCACGTCAACACGGTAAGCACCAAAATGTATTCTTCCACATATCAAATATTGATAAAGTTTTGATTTTATGGTATATTTTTACTTGGAATAGAGAGATATGTTCATTCTGGAAGCAAAACTTTTAAAAACCAAAGGGATAAGGACATACCAAGAGCCAGCCTAAAAGGACTATGCATCTGTATTACTCTGGCACATTGTGGCAAAACATGCAAACATATGTGAAGACTGACCCCTGTTCACCTCTACTAATAATGACAACTCAGGGGCATGGCCGGAAGTCCATGCAGTGAGGCCATGTGTTAGCTGAGCTCCTGCTTCGTGTCCTGAATACCCCTTTTGCTAGTGCCAATACCCTGCTTGTCCACCTAGATTATGCCCGTAACGAGCACCTGTCCTGCGAGGTGGCTTCTGTGGAGCCTAAATCACACAAAGGGAGACAGCTGCAAAGCTGAAGAAATATCAGAGTGACAACAACAAGATCAGTCAGGCGAGGAGACACTGCAAATCTTGTGGCAGCAGCTCCTGGTGGGCATAGCGAGCTGCCAAACGAGTCTATCATTACAGCAAAACTGGAGGAGGTGAGATTGGATGTCTCCCTCCTGAGAGCAGACATACAAATGCTGTGGACATGCATTAGTGAGACGTGACACAGAAGACCCCATAGGATTTCTGGCAGCCAGGTGAGGCCTATAGAGCATAGATCCACCCCCATGCAACAGAAGATTAAGAGCCTGAAAGACAGTCAGGAAGACGTGGAAAACCGTGATAGGCGGTCAGACGTACCCCTTGTGGGACTGCCAGAGAAGGCAGAAGGTGATAAACCTGCAAAATTTATTGAAAGATTCCTGAATGATACATTTGGCCGGGACTGCTTTTCCTCAGTATTTACTGTTGAGAGGGCTCACCGTATCGCTCCCAAAATTCCTAAGCTCGGCAGTCCTCCACGCACTTTCATATTTACATTTCTTACTTATAGAGATAGGGATGTGGTGCTTTGAGCTGCAAGATTAAAAGGAGCAATACAATTTGAGAACACAGGCCTGTCTTTCTACTCACACCTGGAGGGGCAGCGGCAGTGCATCAAATTTGTCACAGTGAAATGAAGGCTCCGTGATAGCATGCTTCCTTATGCCATGCTGTACCCTACTTGCTTGAGAGTGGTGGCAGATGATTGCACGCATTTCTTTACTGACCCAGAGGGGTTCATCCATTGCCTGGAATCTTGACTGTACCAGAAGGGAAGCATAACTGGTAGCTCATGACTTTCTCTGCTGCACATCCATGTTATAAGGATCCCTGGATCCCTGCACCCAGAAAATAATAACATGAATTAAAAACAATAAAATAAATAACGTTTGAGGTGGCTTATCTCAATGAAGACAAATTCATATAAAAATGAACTTCAATAGCACTGACTCTGAATCTTGGCTCTTAACACAGTGAGGCACTTGATTTGGCCTGAGGAAGTGGGCAGGGACCCACAGAACGCAATGCCAGTGCTATTAAAGTTCATTTCTATATGAATTTGTCTTCATTGAGGTAAGCCACCGCAAGCCACCTCATTACCTTAATTGAGTTAAGCCACCTCAAACTTTATTTATTTTATTGTTGTTTGTTTTATACCCCCGGCTCAGGGTAGGGGATATCCTTGGACCCCATTTACAAGCCCCTAGGGCCTTTTTATCAAAAAGTGTGACCATCTCCAGCTAGCCTGGACCTCCGAGTGGAGTCTGTTTTATTGATCTCCACCTGCCTGCAGTGGTTGGTCGCTCCTTTGCACCCTCTCTTTGTGAGTATACTATGCTTAGATTGTTTTGCTTCGCCTATCATTTGTGACATACTGCACCATTTGGGCTCTCAGTGTCTATGTATTTTTTCGTTCCAGGGCAACTGTTCACTCTCTACTTTGTATATTCCTGCACTGCGCACTTAAGAGGGTACCGCTGGTGTTATTAGCTTTCTATATACCACCGCCATACAATGTTAGCGTTATTACGGAAGATGTCCCATTTATTTGTAACCACCCTAATGCTCCCTCAGTATTGATGGGGAGCTTCAATACTGTCTGATACTGATACTGTCTGATACCCAGGCACTGGAAAGAATCCTCCCCATCTGGGTAACCAATCACATTTCTTATGGCAGAAATACAGCTCAAAGATTTATGGAGGCACTTTCACGGTAGTACCCAAGCATATACATGTTTCTCTGTCTCAGGCTATATTATTTCTTTTTGTCCCCTGAGGTCCTTAATGCTGGGAATACACGGTTCGTTTTTGCCTTCGTTTAAACCTTCGATTCGTTCGGTAAACGAATCGAGTGTTGAAAACGTATGTGAAAATAGTCATAATCTCATTATAGTTTCGATTAATAGACCCCAAAAACGAACGACTAGTGATCGAACATGTTTGATATTATCTCTCTTTATCCATCTAATCGAGCCATTGGTAGGCTTGATGGCTGTTCAGATCGATTATATATTCGTTTATGCTAGTCCGTCCCTGTAAAAAGGGATTTTCGTTTCGTTTCTTTGCAGCCTTCGATCATTGGAAAAACGAAACCATCAGAATCGAAAAAAAAAACGAAACCGTGGGTGGTGATATTAACCGTATGACCGATTATTTCGGGATCGAAAAGGACAAAAGGCACAATCGAAACGAAGGTTTAAACGAAGGCAAAAACGAACCGTGTATTCCCAGCATAACGTTACACAAGGTGTCACTATCCTGTTCCAACTAGTTTTGGACCACTCCTCCTATCTCCTTTACAGTAACCTGGCTCATTTCCAGCTCATTTCTGGAAATGTAATCTCTTTAGGCTGGATTTGTTTACTTCACATGATGATATTGAAAAGCATATTGGTGACTATTTATACTCATAGAGATGAGGAGGATGTCCTTCTGGTTTAGGAGACCTTTAACACCTACTTGCATGGGGAATTAATTAGTGCAGTAACAAAATGCAAAGGTGACTCTTAAGAGAAGGAGAGAAACTTTAACAGCCCAAATACATCTGGCTGATGCCAAACATATCCTCCAACCCATTACAGAGAAACTTAGCACTCTACATAGAGCTCAAAGACAACACACATTGCTTATAGAAGAAATCACAAAAAGCTAACATTTCTTTTCTAATTAGTCTTTCTATGAACAGGGGAAAAGGTGGGAACTCTTCTGGCTCGTACTTCCCACTTGTACTCGTCATCCCCTCCCGTCATTACGCATATAAAGGATTGTCCAGGTTAACACAGTCACAAGACCTGTGGAAATAAACCGTGTGTTATTTCCCTTGCGCCACTTTTGCTGCAGACACTCTCTGATGCATTTGATAAAGGTAAACTACCTGGATCCATGTGCAAGACTCTAATTGTGGTGCTTCCTAAAACCTGGCAAGGACCTCTCCTGCTTCAATCCCTATAGGCCTATGTCGCCTCTTACTACGGATATTAAGATCCTAGCTAAACTTTTGGCTATGAGAATAAATAGCACTATACTATCCCTAGCTCACCCGGATCGATCAAAAGCATTTGATACTGTGAAGTAGTCATACCTTTAGGCAGTCCTTGCCAGGTTTGGACTTGGGGAGAATTTTTGTACCTGGGTCCGCCTTCTTTACAGCACTTTAATGGCTAGAGTGTGAACTTATGGCTGGGTGTCAGCGGGCCAGTAAAAAGGGGCGCACATGGCTAGCGGACAAAAAGGGCGCCGCCATTGACTGCAATGCCATATATCGGCTATTGGGCGCCCGACAGGAAAAAAGGGCGCCCAAAAAATAGCGGTTGCAGGGATCGTGTTAACAAAAGTTTTCATTTACAGAATAAGGTTTAAAACAAATATCGTTTACAAGTTCGTTTTGACTTTGTGTTATACTTATTTTTCGTCTTTAAATTTCGCTTATAGGAGCTTTTACGTATTTTCCTGTTTTAAAATTTCGCTTACAGGACTGTAACAAGTAAATTTTGGTTTACACTTATTTTGTCACTTAAAATTCGTTTACATAAAAGCGGTTGCAGGGATCGTGTTAACAAAAGTTTTCGTTTACAGAATAAGGTTTATAACAAATATCGTTTACAAGTTTGTTTTGACTTTGTATTATACTTATTTTCCGTTATTAAATTTCGCTTATAGGATCTTTTTTAATTATTTTCCCGTTTTTAAAAATTTGCTTATAGGACTGTAACAAGTAAATTTTCGTTTACACTTATTTTGACATTTAAAATTTGTTTTCATACGTATAATGCTTAAATATGGTTTTCAACGTTGTTCTATTGGAAATACATCACTTTTGGTATTAACTTTGTTTTTCACACTTATAATGCGTCGATTATAGTTTTATTAACTTACTAATATATCGTTTTTAATATTACCGTTATTTTAAGAATTCTAATGCATACGTGAATATATACCTTTTTCTATTTATATTAATGTGTACGTGATTTTAAGGCTATTTATTCTATTACAACTGTATAAATTATTCTATTTATGTTATTTATAGTGAAGTATTTTAAGGATTAAATATATTATTGTTTATATGTGTGTACGGGTGTTTGTGCAGTGGGGATGGTTAGGGTTAGGCACCACCAGGGGGATGGTTAGTGTTAGGCACCACCAGGGGGTGGTTAGGGTTAGGCACCACCAGGGGGGTGGTTAGGGTTAGGCACCGCCAGGGGGGTCTTAGGGTTTGGCACCCCCAGGGGGGGTATTAGGGTTAGGCACCACAGGGGGTCTTAGGGTTAGGCACCACCAGGGGGGTGGTTAGGCACAGCCAGGGAGGTCTTAGGGTTAGGCACCGCCAGGGGGGTGGTTAGGGTTAGGCACCACCAGGGGGGTGGTTAGGGTTAGGCACCACCAGGGGGTCTTAGGGTTAGGTACCACCAGGGGGGTCTTAGGGTTAGGCACCACCAGGGGGTGGTTAGGGTTAGGCACCACAGGGGGGTGGTTAGGGTTAGGCACCACCAGGGGGGGTCTAGGGGTTAGGGATAGGTACAGGGAGGGTTCTGTGTGAGAGTAGGGTTAGGTATAGTTACAGTACAATATACACCACCAGGGGGGTGGTTAGGGTTAGGCACCACCAGGGGGGTCTAGGGCTTAGGGATAGGTACAGGGAGAGTTCTGTATGAGAGTAGGGTTAGGTATGGTTGCAGTACAATATACACCACCAGGGGGGTGGTTAGGGTTAGGCACCACCAGGGCGGTCTAGGGGTTAGGGATAGGTACATGGAGGGTTCTGTGTGAGAGTAAGGTTAGGTATAGTTACAGCACAATATATGTAATATATACAATGTATTAAATTATGTATATTTAAACAAAGAGGGGGTCTAGGGGTTAGGGATAGGGACTAGGAGAGATCTGTGTGAGCCTACAGTTAGCTATAATTGCAGTAAAATATCTGTAAAATCTACCATTGTATTACTATGCTTAATACAAGTGTAAATATCATTTTTAGTTATAGACGCTATTTGACATTTTATTTCAGAATTCGTTTGTTGTTATAGACGGTATTTTGCTGTTTAATTTCCGTTTATTTAACCTATTTAGCACTACATTTTCATTTACAAGCTATAAACGACAATGATTGTTTTACATTATAACCTATAATTTCGGCTATATCCTGCGCCCTTTTTTCCAAGCGCCCTTTTTTGATACACGCGGGTGTCAGATCCCTTTCCACTGTCCAGTGCCCTAGCAGCAGAATCTCTTGCTTGTCGCACCTGCTCGCACCCCATGATAAACGACTTCAGCACTTGCCAAACTGAGGAAGGGATGCATGCAGACAATACCATCCTCTATTTGGCAGATGCTGAAGGCTTCTTGACCACGGACCTAAATGGTATTGAGGAATCAGGGTACTACTCTGGCTTCTGTTTAACCCTCTAGGGCAGCTCTGGCTTTAAGAATAAGACCAGAGACGTCCGTGCCCTTTTAGCAATCACAGGTCAAGATACGGAAGCTCTGCTGTCAGAGTGAAAGCAGAGAAAGTGTGTGCAGTGACATGGACAGTGACAGGAATGGTGAGAGTGAGCGGTGCGAGGCGGGGATGATTGAAATCTACACCCTGGCAGGAACAACAGCTCCCAAATAGGGCACAGATTTCAATCATCTAGGTCTGGAAGAGGCTAAACAGAGAAAAGTTTGCATCAGGCAGTAGTACTTCCTCTACAAACTAAACGTTACAGCAGATCCACACTTTTTTAATAACTCTGGAATGCAAGTATACGGTAGCTCCAAAATGTACTTACAGGCTGAGATATTTTCCGTGATTTCTTATGTGCAGCATAAATGTCATATCTTGTCTAGGCTACGCCTCTCCATAGTAGGTAGAGTGAACCTACTGTAACTAGTCCTCTTGCCCAAAGTTATCTTTGTTATTCAGCAAAATCCCGTTTATGTCTCTAACGCCTTTTTAAAAAAAATATGTTTAGTGTTTCTTAGCTTTGTGTTGAATAATAGGTGGGCTAAGCTAAAGCACTCCATACTTATTAATCCCAACGATTTAGGGAGGCTAGCCCTCCCTTCCCTACAGTATTACTATGTGTGCAGCACAGGCATGGTATAGACCCTCTGAAGGGAGTGTGGCACTGGACCTAATGTGACTTAGCATTCCGAAGAAGAAGCTTCCAAATACCATTCTAAGTCTTTGTGTATGGAAGAAGATCCTGAAAATGTTACAGATCTCTGAGTTCCAATTTCACTTTCCTTTGTCGTATAATCCAGGCCTCCCGGAAATGCTTACTATCCCTGATCCTCAGTTTTGGATGAAGCTAGGTGTTTACTTCCTGGACCACATAGTGGAGCATGGTAAGCTGGCCACAAGTATCCAAGTTCCCGGGGCTCTTCTGTCATCATTTCAGGTATGCTCAGTTAGCTCATGCCTTCTCAGCACAATTACAACAGGCTACCCTGGAACTCCCAGCATCATGTGCCCTTGAGCTGATTCCGGCTGGCTGTCCAAACATTTAACGGCAAGCTATATAAAATGTTAATCGAACATGGCGCTGTTGTTTGTACAACCCTTTCTCTTAATAAGTGGACCAATGTTGGTGTCCAGCTGGACTCTGAGGACTGGGAGGACTCCCTAGCCGTAACTAAAAAAAGCATCTTTATGTGTGCGTGAGCGTGCAACTTAACTTTTATTCTGTATCAGGCATACCTAACCTCGGCCCAAAGTATAATCCTGCAGCTACCACTGACCGCCCTAAGTGCCAGCACCCTATGCCCACTTTTCTGCACCTGCACTGGGACTGCCCTGCCCTTAAAGGAAAACTTAAGTGAACTATAAAAAATGAGATTTACTCACCTGGGGCTTCCCTCAGCCCCCAGCAGCCGATCGGTGCCCTCGCAGCCCCGCTCTGACGCTCCAGGACTAGCCGGCGAACACTTCCGGTTTGGCCGTCACCGGCCGACAGGCATGGGAATGTGAGTGATTCTTCGCGTTCCCAGCCTGTATATCGCCCCCTATGCTGCTATTGTGGCCAGCTTAAATACTCCCATGAGGCATTGCAATACTGACAGCTCCATGGATAACTCGGGAGGCAAAGGCATGATGGGATTTGTAGTTTTGTCACAGCTGGAGTGCCAAGGTTAGCCATCACTGGTCTATGGGGACGTGGGGTCCTTAAATGAAGTTGGCGTTGGGACCAGGGGTCTAGTCCTGGGAAAAGAGGTGAGTGGACTCACCTGGAAAACCCCTGTGCAAAAAAGGGCGTGGTCAAGCATAATGTGGGCGTGGTCATAGGTGGGGCCAAATATACATGGCATACATAGCAGTGATGTAAAAGGTCTGCTGGGGATGTAAAAGGTCTGCCGTAGTGTATCCCCCCAAAATAGATGTAATCTGACAGCATTTCACCAAAAAGACACATATTCTGGTAGAAGTTCCTCCAAAATACAGATAATATGGCAGTGGTTCCCCCAAAATAGATAATGTGGCAGCAGCAGTTCCCCCAACATACACATAATTTGGAAGCAGTTCCCCAAAATATGCAAACCCTGGCAGCGGATCACCCAAAATACACCTAACACCCAAAATACATATAATCTGGCAGCAGTGGTCCCCCAAACAAACACAATCTGGCAGCAGTTCCCCAAAATACACGTAATCTGGCAGCAGCCGTTCCCCTAACATACACATAATCTGGCAGCTGTTCTCCAAAATACATAACAGCGGTTCCACTCCACAAAAATGCAGATAATCTGATAGCAGTTCCCCCAAAATAGGTACCACCAGCATAGGTAGCCAGGTCTATAGGTGTCCCCAGTATAAGTAGCCATGAGTATAGTAGTCCCCAGTATATGTAGTCAGGGGTATATGTGCCCAGTATATGTAGCCAGGGGTATATGTCCCCAGTATATGTAGCCAGGGGGTAAATGTCCCCAGTATATGTAGCCCGGGGATATATGTGCCCAGTATATGTAGCCAGGGGTATATGTGCCCAGTATATGTAGACAGGGGTAGATGTGCCCAGTATATGTAGGCAGGGGTAGATGTGCCCAGTATATGTAGCCAGGGGTATATGTCCCCAGTATGTGTACGCAGGGGCATATGTGCCCAGCATATGTAGGCAGGGGTATATGTGCCCAGTATATGTAGACAGGGGTATATGTCCCCAGTATATGTAGACAGGGGTATATGTCCCCAGTATATGTAGTCAGGGGTATATGTGCCCAGTATATGTAGCCAGAGGTCTATGTGCCCAGTATATGTAGTCAGGGGTATATGTGCCCAGTATATGTAGCCAGAGGTATATGTGCCCAGTATATGTAGTCAGGGGTAAATGTGCCCAGTATATGTAGTCAGGGGTATATGTCCCAGTATATGTAGGCAGGGGTATATGTGCCCAGTATATGTAGGCAGAGGTATATGTCCCAGTATATGTAGGCAGGGGTATATGTGCCCAGTATATGTAATCAGGTGTATATGTGCCCAGTATATGTAGGCAGGGGTATATGTGCCCAGCATATATAGCCAGCGGTATATGTGCCTAGTATATGTAGTCAGGGGTATATGTGCCCAGTATATGTAGTCAGGGAGTATATGTGCCCAGTATATGTTGCCAGGGGTATACGTGCCCAGTATATATGTAGTCAGGGGTATATGTCCCCAGAATAGGTAGTCAGGTGTCCCCCCAGTATGAGGGGAGCAGCGCAGTGGAAGGAGAGGTGTGAGCAGTGGTGGAGAAGGGGGGTCATCTCCCCCCCCCCTTCTCTCACTTTAAGGCTCTCTATCCCTCGCTCTCCCCTCCAGAAGTTACGTGCAAGCAGCCGGCAGCGGGCGGGACTTACCTCTCCTCGTTCCGGCGCGAGCATTCCACTGCCGCTAGGCTGGTCTAGTCCAGACCAGAGCAGCAGCACGCAGATCCGGCGCCGGAACGAGGAGAGGTAAGTCCCGCCCACTGCCAGCCGCCCGCACGTTACTTCTGGAGGGGAGAGCGAGGGAGGGAGAGCCTTAAGGTAAGGGAAGGGGGGGGAGATGGCCCCCCTTCTCCACCGCTGCTCACAGCTCTCCTTCCACTGTGCTGCTCCCCTCCGAACATGCCAGGGTGGACGGCGTCCATGCTCTGCAAATAGTAAGTGGACGTCGTCCACCCACGTCCACGCACCACTCGACCCCTGGTTGGGACATTCATGGTGCGCATGCGCGGAAGCGTATTTTTACAATACCTGAAGCAGGAAATGACCACAAGCACATATCACTTCCTGCTTGGCTGGTAGCCAGACAGGGAACATGTGTACTAACGCAGTGTTCCCTGAAGGCCTGTTTTTGGTGGTGCGATGGGCGCGACACACCGCATCGCTAATGCCACTATACAGTGTGAAACTAGCCTCAAGCTTATAAAATTTATAGAGCCACATCAACCCAACATGCAGACAGCCTGTTTCAGATCCTTCCACCTTCCTCAGGACATACGCTGTACTGGTGGAGAAATTTAGGAAAGGCATTCAATCACCCCAGTACAGAGCCAACACTATCAGACAGGTATGTGTTGAAGGATCCATCTGAAAATGGTGCCTGCGAATAATGGCGCACAGTGTTGCCGCTAATCCGTTTGTCGCTTATCGCTATTTAACGTTAAAGCCTTATCGTTATTTGGCATTAAAGCCTTATCGTTATTTAGTGTTAACACACAGAACCCTCTCTGTACCTATCCCTAACCCCTAAACCCCCCCTGGTGGTGCCTAACCCTAACCACCCCCCTGGTGGTGCTTAACCCTAACCACCCCCCTGGTGGTGCCTAACCCTAACCACCCCCCTGGTGGTGCCTAACCCTAAGACCCCCCTGGTGGTGCCTAACCCTAACCACCCCCCTGGTGGTGCCCAACCCTAACCACCCCTCTGGAGGTGCCTAACCCTAAGCACCCCCTGGTGGTGCCTAACCCAAAGACCTCCCTGGTGGTGCCTAACCCTAAATCTCCCCTGGTGGTGCCTAACCCTAACCTTGACAGTGTTACATTAAATCCATTCACCGTTTTGCATTTAAATAACGTCTGCAGTTTGGCTTATGTAGGGCGCTATTGATAAATAACATTAGTGTGTGCCGTTTTTCTTCTTTTTTCCCTGTGCGCCACTATTATGTAGTACTAACGATAAATAGCGATAAGCGTATCTTTTTAATGCGGCGCCATTTTTATGCATAAGTGCTGTGCGCCATTATTCACTGATCCGTGGGTTGAATGCTCAGCATTCTAGCATTGCTACTTCTCAGTCCCTCAAATCCCTGTACTTCCTCTGCCCATTCATCACCCTCACTACCAGCATGACAAACCACTGAAACCAGTGCCTGAGCGGCAAATTACAGCTTGTCTTATTATTATAGGTCTATGTAGTGTTAATGTAGTCTGTGGGACTGTACATATTTTCAGGAAAAGACCGCTCAATTAATTTGTAAAGTGCATAAAAATGTCTTTATTACAAAAAGCAAGACTTAACAAAATAATGTGGAACTTAACAGTTACAGTCTGTAATCACACTGAAGGGGCCGATCCAAATCACCTTTTCTCCTAACTTTTCTCCTAGGTTATATTTTAACATCTATTCTTATTATTAAAATGCCTACTTTTTGGTACTTTTTTTCCAATTACAGAGTGCTGAAAAGTTATTTTAAACAGAAGATGAAAAATTCTCTCCAAAATGCAACAAGAACTTCCTACCTCATCAATGCTGAAGGTGTTGGAAGGTCCACTTGTGCAGTGGCGTAGCTAAGGAGCTATGGGCCCTGGTGCAAGTTTTACATGGGGCCCCCCAAGCGCTCTATACATTACAATTGATACATGTAAAGAAAGAACCGAGAGCCAAATATAGTGTAGTAAGTTGTGGCAATGGGTAGTATGAAAAAGAGTACAACAATATACTCACAAACCAAGGTTACCTCCAGGCAACCCCTGTATGGGCAGGTGAGGAGAATATCCATCCTGTCCTCCCTCAGGGTTAAGAAGTCGCTCTCTGTAAATAGGAGAAAAATTTGGTATCCCCCTCCACCAGGGGTGGATATTGGGTATAACGTAGAAGAGAACAGAGGCGCCAAGAGGATAACAAACAATTATTAAGAGGTTTAAAATTTCTTAGGAGGCAGTGGTGGACTTACCTCCTGCAAGCAGACACAACAAGCTGTGTATTCAAAACAAATGGTAGATTTATTGGTACACTCCAGGGGATAGTCGCAACGGCGATTCGCAGGCCAAAACCCGCTTCCTCAGGCAATAGTAAAAGGAGCCACACGACTGGGGACAAGAGGCATAATTGGTGTATGGCATTGTGCATACATAAGTAAAAATGCTCAAAATCATAATGGCAAATAAAGGTACAAAACAGGTAAGTAAAGTAAACATGTGGCCAATTATACACGGTGTAATATTGTAGCTGCGGGGGGGGGGGGGGGGGGTTTGTATGGGAAGGGTAGTGTGTATCCCTATGGAAGGCGTGGGGGACACAAGTGGGGGGGGACATATACATGTGTAAATGGGAAAGACCCTTGGGCCAGGGGACGTGTAGATCGGAGGGGGGGGGGGGGTTAGGGAGAGGGGGAAAGAATGGGAGGGTTTTTGTGGGTGCTATGTTTGGCATATAAATATACATAAGAAAGCATAAACTGTGAGCAATAAGGCAACTACTTGGATCTGCTCTGGGTTAGGGGGGAGAGAGGAACTCCTTATTAGGACTAGTAGGTGCTATGTGAGGAGAACATTGTGCCCTCAGATTCGCAATTGGTGCAGGCCTAAAGGGGGGTTTGGCAGGGTTAAACTTACCAGCAGCATGTCCGGGTAACACCTGGCGCCTCGTTGCCATGGTGTCCCGGATCTGCTGTTTAAATCATCAAAGAGTTCCATCAATTGACCTATCAGAGTGCGGGTGTTAGCTCTGAGTCTGAGGAGGAGGATGCGGCGGTGGGTCTGGCACAGAGGATCAGCATCGCGGACATTGGCAGGAGCAGCAGTGGGCGTAGAATGCGGGACCCCTAGCCTGCTGCTTCATCTTCTGCCGCTATCACCAGTTGCACCACTTAACCCCAGGCCCCAACCACCGCAGGGGAAAAAAAAGGCAGCAGCAGCCCATTCAGGGCGTAAGGGAAATTTCAATTCCCAATCTGGCAGTTTTTCACTCTGCCCTCATTGGACAGCAAGTTGTCACTTGTAACGTGTGCCACTGCCACCAGCTATTACGCCACTACAATAGCTGCATCTGCCTACCGTATATACTCGCATATAGCCGACTCGCATATAAGCCGAGGCACCCACTTTTCCCCCATAAACCAGAAAAAGTGATTGACTCGCATATAAGCCCCCACCCCATTATAGCTTCGGGATAAATAACCAAATGTGCTCCCATTATGAGACATCCCCTCTTTCCAAAGCCAAACAGGCCCCCAGTATGAAGCAGCCGACCTCCCCATAAGCCAGATGTGCATCCATGTCTCTGCTAATTACCCCTCACATCTGCTTAGCACCCAGCCTCTTATAGACACACATCCTGCTGACAACCAGGGACATTGCCCAAGACAAATCTTCTACACCCTGGAGTCTGGACTCTTAAATGCTGCTAATAGGAGTGTATTTCCCCATGATGGCAGATTAGAACTATCACCAGACAAACACAGGACAAATCAGTGAGGTGAAGCTGGACTCACCAGGGCACTAAGTGCTTTTCACTGATCTGCAAAGCTGCAGGCACAGAATGCACCTGATCCTTGAGGACACACAGCCCACATCTGCCATAAATAACTTCATTCCATTCTCCTCTGCATGTCTCATCTCCATGTGCACTCACGAGCTGTCTTCCTGACTGCTGCCATCTACTGGGCATGTGCGGAAAATAGCAAAGCATGCAGGGAGATGTAGTTTCTTGAAGCCCGGAATTTACTTGAACTTTGACTCACTTTACTCTGCTCCCTCGAGTAGAGATGGGAAGTTCGGATCTTTTCAATGATCCGGATGATTCGAATCGGATCATTGAAGAGATCCGGATCTTTGATCCGAATCTCGGATCATTTTACTACAGGAAGCATTCGGGGGTGAAATGACAGCAGGACAGGTCTGTGGACAGGAGAAAGGGGGAGGGGGGTGGACACACAGAGAAGGGGAGAAGATGGACAGAGGGCAGGGAGTGGACAGAGAAGGGAGGAGGGACGGAGCAGAGAGCAGAAATGTTTGCACGTAATACCCACATGCTGCAATCATATGCTTACATATATTTCACCTATATGTTCATCTGTACACTTTGAAAGAAAAGGTCGCACAGTGAAAGAAAGCATTCCCAGAAGATAAGTGCAGCTGTTTAGTGCCGAGTGCAGGAGGATTATATTGCCTTTCAATCACAGTGTCTGCAAAGTTACTGAGCTGTGCTGAGCAAAAGCTTCCAATGTGTTCACTGTGCACAACTACGGAACAGACAG
Organism: Hyperolius riggenbachi; assembly: GCF_040937935.1. NCBI lineage: Eukaryota > Metazoa > Chordata > Amphibia > Anura > Hyperoliidae > Hyperolius > Hyperolius riggenbachi. The sequence goes on along the minus strand of NC_090651.1, from coordinate 135,394,549 downwards.
CCTATAATGCAGCACATTGCAGCAGTATGTGTGCTCTACACATATCTGCAGTGGCACCCATGTCCCCTCTCTCTCATCTACCTGTCTCCCTGCAAGGCTGGCTCCCATCCAACAGAGCGATCCCTGCTTCCAGGACCCCGCTGCCCGCTGAGAGGGGGCGTGTCGCTCCTGGCCCCGCCCCCTTTGCGATCCGAATCGTTCATTTTGATGATTCGGATGATCGACTCATAAAATAGATTCGGATCAAAGATCCGAATCGTTCATGATCCGGACAACACTACCCTCGAGTCCTCACACGCTGAAGCCGGGCAATGTACAGTTGCTTCTTGTATTCTCAATGCTGCATCTTCCGTGGCAAGGCTGTGCTGTTATGTGCCGATATGATGTGTTTATGTGACAGGCAGCCACACGCTGTTATATTATGCCCAGATCTGTATACTGCCATGGCTCCAGCTCACTATTAGAGCTTCATGATAGTGAGCTACAGCCACAGCAATATACAGATCCGGGCATAATATAACAGCGTGTGGCTGCCTGTCACATAAACACATCTATCGGCACATAACAGCACAGCCTTGCCACGGAGGATGCAGCATTGAGAATACAAGAAGCAACTGTACATTTCCCCGGCTTCAGTGTGTGAGGAGGGAGTGGAGTGAAAGTTACATCAAAAGGATGCCTGCTCCGTAATGCTGCACGCTCTGGGAGCGCTGGGGAACATCAGTCTGTTTACAGCTGCACTAACGCGTCAGGGGAAGGACAGACATAGCGGGGCACAGCCAGATGACTCGCATAGAAGCCGAGGGGTAGACTTTTCAGTACATTTTTTGTACTGAAAAATTCGGCTTCTATGCGAGTATATACGGTACTCCTCCTGCTGATCCTGCTGTCTGTGGTACCCACCACCACCAGGTCCACACAACACGATATCTTCTGCTGCCACTGCCATCAGCTATTACGCCACTACAATAGCTGAATCTACCTACTCCTCCTGCTGCTCCTGCTGTCTGTGGTACCCACCACCACCAGGGACCAAACAGAACTATATCTTCTGCTGCCACTACCACCAGCTATTACGCCACTACAATAGCTGCATCTACCTACTCTCCTGCTGCTCCTGCTGTCTGTGGTACCCACCACCACCAGGGTCAACACAAAACTACATCTTCTGCTGCCGCTGCCACCAACTATTACGCCACTACAATAGTTTTAATTTTTTGGAGGTGTCCGGCCTGACAACTGTCATGTCCCAGTTGTGCGGTTGGACTTTGGACACATGTGGGCTGCACGACCGCTGTTTGGAACCTAGTCCCTGATGTTAATTTACAGCCATTTTTTTTCCTTTTTTTTTTTTTTTGTATTTTAAGTCCCCACATATTCTATTAGTGTTTCTACATGCCTCATTTACCCTAAATAACTTTTTACAAGCAATTTAAAGGCCACTTCCGATTTTCTATCCAGATATCTGAATCTGGGGCGGATATCTCAGATACTGGGTTCGGGTACCGTATATACTCGCATATAAGCCGACCCGCATATAAGCCGACCCCCCAACTTTTACCTGAAAAACCAGGGAAAAATGATTGACCCCCATAAAAGCCGGGGGTAGGAAATGCTGGGTTGGTGCAGGCCACGTGATCCCCCCAGTGTGTCCCAGTATAGCTAGTATAGTGCCCAGTATGGGTAGGTAGTGTCTCAGTATAGATAGTATAGTGCCCAGTTTAGCTCTAGTATAGTGCCCAGTATAGCTAGTAAAGTGCCCAGTATAGCCAGTATAGTGCCCAGTATAGGTAGGTAGTGTCCAGTATAGCTAGTATAGTGCCCAGTATAGCTAGTAAAGTGCCCAGTATTGATAGGTAGTGCCCCAGTATAGCTAGTATAGTGCCCAGTATAGCTAGTGAAGTGCCCAGTATTGGTAGGTAGTTCCCCAGTATAGCTAGTATAGTTCCCAGTATAGCTAGTATAGTGCCCAGTATAGGTAGGTAGTGGCCAATATAGTGCCCATTATAGGTAGGTAGTGGCCAGTATAGTGCCCAGTATAGGTAGGTAGTGGCCAGTATAGTGCCCAGTATAGGTAGGTAGTGGCCAGTATAGCGCTCCCCCCGCGGCCCCGCTGCTATTACCTGCTTAGGCAGCGGGCGCTTCCTAATCCGGGTTCCCCTCTCATGTTGCGTATAAGTGATCACAGCAGCGTGCCCGGCGCTGCTGCTGTGCCGATGCAGGGGGAAGGAAAGAGCGCGGCTCCCTGTAGCGGCAATGTGTATCGCCGTTACCAGGGGAACCGCTCTTTCCTGCCCCCTGCACCATCACAGCAGCAGCGCCGGGCGCGCTGCTGTGATACACTTATATGCAACATGAGAGGAGAACCCGGATTAGGAAGCAGCCGCTGCCTAAAGCAAGCGGCCGCTGCCTAAAGCAGGTAATAGCAGCGGTGGCCACGGGGGGAGCGGGGGGAAGCGGGGAGCACGCGGGGGGGGGGGGGGGGGGGGGGCGACCACCAGGAAAGACTCGCATACAAGCCGACCCCCCAATTCGGCTTGTATGCGAGTATATACAGTATCCGATTCTATTCGGATTCGGATATCCAATCCGGACCCGGATATCTGGGTATCCGGATCCGAACCAATTCGGATTTTAAAAAGGGGTATCCGAACACCCCTCGTATAGACTGCTCATAGATAGGCTTACATTAAATTGGTCTGAAAATCTGACAGAACATTCAATAAAAATGTGTTTTCCTACTTTTTATTACCCATGCAGTTATCATATTTGCTTAGTAATATTGTCCATTTACAAATTACAAGCTGCTTTTTTACTATATATTAAAATCTTCTATTGAGCTCTTAGAACGGTGTGCATGCTAGAAGCACAGACAGCTTCTCCTGAGAGCAGCTAAAGTACTATCAAAGTTATGGTATTTTTTCAGTGTAAGTTCAGATTGGGAGGCTCCTAAGGTTCCACATAGGAGGATTTCCAGCTAGGAAAGATGAGAGTAGCACCTTGTGTTGCCAAAATATTATGATTCGCATTACTAATATTAGTTTAATATAATATCAAGGGGTGAGCAGCACAAACCAGCTTTTAATGACATTTTTTTTTTGCAAAGCATGCACGCAGCAGTGGAGACCCCAAAGCATGCACGCAGCAGTGGAGACCCCCCGCGGCCCCGCTGCTATTACCTGCTTAGGCAGCGGGCGCTTCCTAATCCGGGTTCCCCTCTCATGTTGCGTATAAGTGATCACAGCAGCGCGCCCGGCGCTGCTGCTGTGCCGATGCAGGGGGCAGGAAAGAGCGCGGCTCCCTGTAGCGGCAATGTGTATCGCCGTTACCAGGGGAACCGCTCTTTCCTGCCCCCTGCACCATCACAGCAGCAGCGCCGGGCGCGCTGCTGTGATACACTTATATGCAACATGAGAGGAGAACCCGGATTAGGAAGCGGCCGCTGCCTAAAGCAGGTAATAGCAGCGGTGGCCGCGGGGGGGAAGCGGGGAGCACGCGGGGGGGGGGGGGGGGGCGACCACCAGGAAAGACTCGCATACAAGCCGACCCCCCAATTCGGCTTGTATGCGAGTATATACAGTATCCGACTCTATTCGGATTCGGATATCCAATCCGGACCCGGATATCTGGGTATCCGGATCCGAACCAATTCGGATTTTAAAAAGGGGTATCCGAACACCCCTGGTATAGACTGCTCATAGATAGGCTTACATTAAATTGGTCTGAAACTCTGACAGAACATTCAATAAAAATGTGTTTTCCTACTTTTTATTACCCATGCAGTTATCATATTTGCTTAGTAATATTGTCCATTTACAAATTACAAGCTGCTTTTTACTATATATTAAAATCTTCTATTGAGCTCTTCAGAACGGTGTGCATGCTAGAAGCACAGACAGCTTCTCCTGAGAGCAGCTAAAGTACTATCAAAGTTATGGTATTTTTTCAGTGTAAGTTCAGATTGGGAGGCTCCTAAGGTTCCACATAGGAGGATTTCCAGCTAGGAAAGATGAGAGTAGCACCTTGTGTTGCCAAAATATTATGATTCGCATTACTAATATTAGTTTAATATAATATCAAGGGGTGAGCAGCACAAACCAGCTTTTAATGACATTTTTTTTTTGCAAAGCATGCACGCAGCAGTGGAGACCCCAAAGCATGCACGCAGCAGTGGAGACCCCAAAGCATGCACGCAGCAGTGGACTCACCAGATGAGGGACACTTTGGCGCAGTTGGTGAGCTTAAGCATGTTAAAACGTAACCAAGAGCCCCTGTCACTGTTTTCCTGTTGTGTGCTGCAGCCCCTCTGTATGTTATACAGTATATATTTCTTGTGAGGATTGGGGTCTCCACTGCTGCGTGCATGCTTTGCAAAAAAAATTGCATTAAAAGTTGGTTTGTGCTGCTCACCCCTTGATATTTGATTATAATTTTCCCCATGTGAGCCTGCATAACCACGCCCACCTCTAGCACAGTTAAGCATATAAATGAGTGCATTGCACATGTCCAGAGAGTTCGTTTGGTAGCTAGTGGAAGGTAAGGTGTTTTTAATTTCCTTTTCTCCCATTTAGTTGACTCTTGGGTTTTTGGATTAGTTCCCACTAGACTGCTGATAAAAACTAGCATTGCATGGTTAGAGTAGGACTCACCAGATCGGGGACACTTTGGCGCAGTTGGTGAGCTTAAGCGCGTTAAAGCGTAACCAAGAGCCCCTGTCACTGTTTTCCTGTTGTGTGCTGCAGCCCCTCTGTATGTAATATTAGTTTAATGGTGAGTACGATTCTGAATCTTTATAAAAGTACTTTTTAATGCTGCCTATACATGGTACAATTATTTACCGTAATTTTTTTGATTAGATAATTTCATTTGATTATTCCATTAGACCGAATATAAAGACTTTTCCAACATGCCCAATCAGATTTTTAGTGAAATAATTGCATAATCATTAGTTTTTCTTAACCTCCTGGGCGATACAATAATATCGCCAGGGGGCGGCGCAGCACTTTTTTTTTTATTTTTTTTAATCATGTAGCTAGCCTAGCGCTAGCTACATGATAGCTGCTGTGCAGCGGTATCCCCCCACCCCTTCCAAATTCCTCCAGTGATCAGAGCAAACAGGAAATCCCGTTCAGAACGGGATTTCCTGTTTGGCTTCCCCCGTTGCCATGGTGACAATCGGGATGACGTCATTGACATCAATGATGTTGTGACGTCAGAGGGAGTCCCGATCCACCCCTCAGCGCTGCCTCTCACTGATTGGCCAGGCTGCGCACAGGGTCTGGGGGGGGCGGCGCGGCACGGCGGGTAGCGGCGAATCAGCGTGGAGCGGCGGCGATCGGTATATACACGCAGCTAGCAAAGTGCTAGCTGAGTGTAACAAAAAAAAATATGCAAATCGGCCCACCAGGGTCTGAGAAATCCTCTGCGGCGGTTTACCCCGAGCTCAGCTTGTGATTATCGCCCAGAGGGTTAATTAAAAAAAAAGATTATTTTCGATTTTCATTCAATTCAATGATTTTAGTGAAATAAACGAAAAAAATTGAACATTTTTATTGTACCATGTATTGGCACCACAAGGAGGATCTGTACAAAATTGTTGGCCAACCTCCCTACTTACTCACTATTTTGGCAACTGCTGTTTAGTTGCTGCTGCGTTTTAACATAAAGAAAACCCTGAGAATCCCCTATGAGTGACAGCGACAGATGAAAATACATTTATAGTGAATTTTATTCTGGTAGAAATGTACATTTTAAACATATTTATTTTGCCTTTAGATTGAAGCATGGAAGGAACTTCTGTTAAGTATTGGTCTCTGGCACTCATTTCAAGGGTCAATACAAAGGTCCGGACACTGTGTGACATGCAGGGGTATACTGCATTACACCAAAACCATTGTCGTATTGTCTATGGTAAATATATTAAAGAGTGTTTGAATCCCAGTCCGGTGTGCTGGCCAATTCTCGCTTGGTTACGGATGTTGGCAAGCATCTCTGGCTGCGGCACCAAGGGTGGGATTTCTGGAAAGGCCACAAAGGCCCAGGCCTTGGGTGGCTGCAGCCAAATGGGGCACCTGGTCATGAAAAAGAGGTTGATACATATGAAGGAGGAGGCAGCAAATTGGGAGCAACACATGAAAAAAGGAATCTAATGTCCAAGAGAACTGTTCATTAAAGAGACATGCTGCAGTATATAGATGTAGCACATGGAAGAGGGGGCTGCACATGGAATAGGAGCGGTGATGCTGCACGGAAAGGGAGTCACAACACACTTGGCCTAGGGGCCGGAAAAGTATAAATCTGGCCTTGGCGGCACCCATATCACATGGAAGAGGTGTGTCTACACTAACATTGATTATATCTGTGCTTATACTATGATGCAATATTGTTATCTTTTTCCACGTGAAATTGATATTACAGAAAAGTGGTCTATTTCTATTTTGCACAATTTACAGCAAAATATGTAGCAGGATAATGGCCACAACTAGCATCTCCTTGATGTCCATCAATAACCACATCCCCATGTCCCCATCCCAAAGACAGCACTGCTTTTATTTGAGAAAAACACCACATAACAGGACAAAAATATCACTGAATGTACAATAATCTTGTTAAAAAATGTAGTTGATTTGCAAGCAGTTCTGACAAACCAGTGAAAGTGTTTTTATTAATAAACCCAAACTTTAGTTTTTGTATTAGTATCTTGCAATTGTCAGTTGTATTAAAAGTGGCACAGAGCTGAAAATCAGTATAGAGTATATAGCTGATGCTGGCTTCTGAGTCTAAAGGTGGCCACTAACGGTCCAATTTCTAGCGAACAATTATTTGAGCGATCAGAAATTCGGATTGGATTGGTTGTAAATAATCTTCATTGATGGGCACAATCGATTATGAATGATTATTAAAATAGTCGTCCGATTGGATTTTCTAGTTGGTTGTGATAGATAGTAAGCAAAGATTGGTTCATTGATGATGTAGTGAACGATTTTTCTTCCGACCAGAATTATCTGATAGCTCGAACGATTTTTAGCTAGAAATTGTATCGTTAGTGGCCATCTTTAGATAATGGGGCATTTTGGGAGCACCAAAGGGGGAATTAAGACCTTCTTTAGTGCTCTTTTGGGAGAGCTGGTGCATTATTATTATTATTATTATTATTATTATTATTTATATAGCACCAACATCTTCCATAGTGCTGTAGAACATACAAAAACATACAATAATGGTGGAGCATAGACATATGTATAGTTCAACATTCTGTACAATCAGGGCAAAGTGAATTTTTTTACAAAGTGACATACATACAGTTTATGTGTAGTTTGAAAACCATTACCAATATTGAAAGACGTTCATTTGATAAAATGGACAGAAACAGGAAACACAAGTGGGAGATGCCTGCCTTTGCGAGCTTACAGTCTAGAGGGTAGTGGGGTGGAGACACTGGGGAGCAGACAAAGGGGTTAGCAGATGAGGCAGCGAGCTTAAAATAGTAGCTATAGCAAATGATAAGCTTGTTTGAACACGTGTGTGTTTAGTGTCCATTTGAAGATTTACAGGCTTGGAGCATGACGGACAGGTTGTGGGAGAGTGTTCCATAGGAGAGGTGACATCCAATGTGTTCAGTGTTATTCTGATTGTATTGATTTACATTTATTTACATTATTATTGCAATTATTTTATATATATATTGCATTGGTATTATTGATATTTCCCCTAAGTTTTATTTTACCTTATCCCTACTTGATGTCAATAAAGCTATACAATACCAATAACGTCATATGTTGATCAGTAGGAGAATATTATACTATCTTATCATTCACATATCTAAGAGCAATGTGTTGGGAAGGAAAAAGAATTACAGTTGTTATGCCAGTGGGGTCGGGAATGCCAATTTCAGCTGCCACGGAGAATCCGCTTTCCGCCATTGCAAATTCCCGCTAAAGATTCCGCTTTCCGCTACCAATTTCCACATTCTGATGCGGATTTTTGCGGAAATTTCCGCCGACTTTAACAGTGATTTTCTCAAAAACTACAAGGTCTTTTTGAAAGTTTTTTTCCTCATGTTCCCACTCTTCTGCTTAACACACCGTCAAGGGCGTAACTAGACATCACTGGGCCCCCCTGCGAAACTTTGGATGGCCCCCCCGTGAAACTCTGGATGAGGCCCCCCAACTTCCTCGCTTTCTGCACAGGAAAACAGAGGACCAATGTGTTTTCCCCATGCAGATAAAAACACTTAGACTTAAAGGAAATGTCAGGCAATCTATGCTACCCCCAGATCTACTTACCCTGGGCTTCCTCCAGCCCCTTGCAGCTGACAAGTCCCTCGTTGCAGCTCTGCTCCCAGTACATACACATACACACACAGCCGTATTATTTTACTACATGAGAGCACATGCTATATGGAGGAACAACAATGACATGCTGAACATAACATATAGTATTCACTGAAACTTTGGCAAAACATTCAGAATGTCACTGATTGATACTCTTATTAGGGGATCTTGGACTCAGTATGAGACAACAAGCTCTCAATGAAGCAGCAACAGTAAAGCCGCATCTACACGCGTAGATGCGGCGGCGATGTTCCTTATCAATCGAGCCGCTGATGCGGCTCGATTGATAAGGTCCGATAGGACGGATCTCCCCACCGCCGATTCCCTGCTCGCTCCCTGCGAGGGGACAATGGCAGGAAATCAAGCGGAAGATAAGCGGCGCCGGTGGGGACGAGCGGGGAATCGAATCCAGCGCACGCGCGGCGAGTGGGGACGCGGCGGGCACGCGCGGGGACATGGTAGAGGCGATCCGGCGGCTAATCAAGCCGCCGGATCGGAGCCTCATCTACCCGTGTAGATGAGGCTTAAGACATCAATCTCCACTCTGCTGTGTTGTAAAAGTAATTAGAGGCCATAAGGTCATTAGCCTGTGTGATAAGAATCTAGGAATCCTTTCAGAGTGAAAAAGGTAAAGTCTACAACTTTTTTTCAAAATGTGACTCTGTTCTTTGTTAGGTTGTACATGCAGTCATCAGATCTTTGCAGCAGTGAGAGACAGATGTTTTTTACGAACCCTAGGGAGCAGGGACAGTGTACAAATTCCAGAGTGTGTATGAGTCCTTATCTGTGTGGTGGACACATGCAGTCAATATAACAATGGTGCGAGAGCAAAATACGTTTTTCTCTCTCGGTGCCCTTAGCTGTCAGTCTCTCAAACTTTTCTCCCCACGGGCCCCCTGTGGCTTCTGGGCCCCCCTGCGGAGGCATCCCTTGCAGGGTCTATTGTTACGCCCCCGCACACTGTGACGATTCGGGGTGTTTCTCACACCTACAGGGGCTTTGCTATTAACCTCTAAAGTCGGCGGCCATTGACTGTAATGTAAAATGCAGAATATCTGCATTACCGATATGCAGCAATTTTATGACAATTAGAAGACTCAGAAAGAATAAACCAATCAGAGAATGGGATTTAGGCAGACATTTCTGAATTCTCTGAATGGCTTATTCATTCTGAGTATTCTGATTGGCTTAAAATTACCGCATATCAGTAACGCAGATTTTCTGAATTTTTCATTACAGTCAATAGCCGCCGAATTTAGCGGTTAATAGCAAAGCCCCCGTAGGTGTTAAAACCACCAAATTTTCAGGGTGTGTTAAAGGGACTCCGAGTTCTAAATAAAAACGAAATTGGTACTCACCTGGGGCATTCTGCAGCCCAGTGTAGGTCGGGAGGTCCCACGGCATCCGTCTGGCTCTTCTCCAGGAATGGCTCCAGGCGGCTCCTGGCAACACTGGGCCCGAGTGTCGGGCTCCTTCTTCCTGAAACGTCGCGTCTGTTGTCACCACGCCGGCCGCCTCGCGTCATCAAGGCGGCCGGCGTGACAGTATGGCGCATGCACCCAGTGTCGTCGGGAGCCATTTCTGAGCAAAGGCCTGGGAGAAGAGCCAGATGGACGCCGTGGGACCTCCGGACCTATTGTGGGCTGCAGAAAGCCCCAGGTGAGTACCAATTTCATTTTTATTTAGAGCTCAGAGTCCCTTTAAGCAAAAGATTGGGAACAAGAGGAAACAAAATCTTTCAAAAAGACCTTGTAGTTTTTTTATAAAATCAATATTAAAGTTGGCGGAAATTTCCACGGTTTCTGCAAAAATCCGCCTACCACACTTGTATTACAGATTTCCGAATTCCAATGTGGAAATGCAATTGCACTTCCACAGAATCCGAACGAGCATCCCTATATGCCAGTACAGTAATACTGTGGCGCTAACTAACTAAGGTTATTCCAAGATGAAGAACATTGCCGATCTGGCAAACCTAGCCTGCATTTAGTAAAATAGTCTACTGTTAGTATCAAGAGCTTCCAACAACCCTCTCTAAGGTGATGCTAGCCATAGCAAGTCTTGCTGAAAGGTTTGTGAATTTGTGACTAGCCTCTTGCAGATGAAAGCCACAACTTGGCTTAGTAAATACAGTATTCTTGCGGAAAGTGCATATGACTACAATAGCAGAGCTTTGTATCCACAAACATTTCAGCTATCCTTTGCTATGTTCTGCTATGATCAAGGCAATGTCCGGGTTTGCTGTCACACTTCTACCTATTAGTTTAATAAAGAAAAACTGATCTTTGAATATTCTTTGTGTATTCCTGGAATTTATCCAATCATCTGTACATCTTCAGGTATTCCCACCAATAGGTTATCATGATCGGAGAGACAGCAAGAGAGTCAGCATTATCGACATGCATATAATCGGTGCAGAAGCCTGGAAAATAAACCCAGAGCAGAAATCTGATTATTAATGTGTGATATTTTCATTGACAATTTTAATGTGCAATGTATTCCTGTACAGTATAGAGCTTATTTGTAAAATTAAAACCCTTTAAATAAAGCAAATAAAAAATAGATATTTGAATTGGCTTTGCTTTCAAAAATGGACCATAAGACAACACAATAAAGTTTCATAGTCCAGTTTGTCATTTGTTGCATACAGGTTTTTATGTCTGGGGTGCAGAAAATCAGGGTATGGGGGCTTTCAGTTGCTGGAAGAGGTGATCTGCAATTATCCCCCCTCTTTTAAGAAAGCAGTATTCCACTTTTAAAGTGCTTCCAATGTGTTTGTAGATTTGAGTAATAAAGTCCATTGTTTTTCCAATAACTGGGTACCTTGCACAAGAGATCTCTGATGCAGTTAAAGTAAACCCGAGGTGAGAGTGATCTGGAGGCTGCCATATTTATTTCCTTTTAAACAATACTAGTTGCCTGGCAGTCCTGATGATCTATTTGGCTGCAGTAGTGAACTGAATTACACCAGAAACAAGCATGCAGCTAATCTTGTCAGTTCTGACAATATTGTCAGAAACCCCCGACCTGCTGCATGCTTGTTCAGGGTCTATGGTTGAAAGTATTAGAGGCAGAGGACCAGCAGAATAGCCAGGCAACTGGTATTGCTTAAAAGGAAATAAATATGGCAGCTTCCGTATTATTCTCACCTCGGGTTCCGGGATAACCGGCAAGGAGGTTAAGTGATACAATATAAGCTCATGAACCAAACCTCCAATTCAAGCCTATTCTGAGAGAAATACATATTTCCATAAGCATACACTTAGCTGATTTTTCTCCTATAGATCCATTTGCTAGCCCTGGTTAAGGGATGGGTACAGAGCAGGTACCAGGTTTCCAACTGAAACAGTGTTGGAGGAGACAGATGCTCTGATTCAGGATTGAAGCATCAACACAACATGAATTTCCCTCAGTTCCATTAATTTTCAAGTTCTTCAACAAGATGAGACAGCATCAATCAGCAATCCTGGCAGTAATTCCTTATAGACCAAGGACAGTGGTGGCGCCAGGGGGGTGCTTTGGGGTGCTGAAGCACCCCCTAAAATTCTCCAAGCACCCCCCAGCGTGAACTGACTTTCGGTGTCTAATAGATGCCGTGTCAGTTCACCGGCAGCAGCAGCCTGCAGCTCCGGCAGTGGCAGAGCAGGGCTATGGTAAAATGGCGTCCGAAGCCCTGCTCTGGAGACTTCGAGTCTGCAGTGCAGGGCTTTGGGCGCCATTTTCCCGTAGCCCTGCTCTTAGCGCAGCAGTTTCAGTTGCTGGCTGGCAGAGGATTGTGGGAGCTACGCGTCGGACGGAGGCTGGAACAGGAGGTCTTCTGCAAATGAGTAAATGTTTTTTTTATTTATTAGCAGGTGTATTTTCTTGTCAAGTCTGCCACGATTGTGTTTTGTGGTCAAATCTGCCACATGATTGAAGTGTTTTCTGGTCAAGTCTGCCACATGATTGCGTGTATTTTCTGGTCAAATCTGCCACATGATTGCACGTATTTTCTGGTCAAATTTGCCACATGATTGCACCTATTTTCTGGTCAAATTTGCTGACATGATTGAACTATTTTCTGGTCAAATGTGCAGCAGGTCAGGGGTTTCTGACAATATTGTCAGAACTGACAAGATTAGCTGCATGCTTGTTTCTGGTGTAAATAAATTCCTACTGCAGCCAAATAGATCAGCAGGGCTGACAAGCAACTAGTATTGTTTAAAAGGAAATAAATATGGCAGCCTCCATATCACTCTCATCTCGGGTTCACTTTAAATTACAGTTAGCTCCGCTCTCATCCGGTCATGGACACTCCCATTTTTGCCGCGGTTATAGCCACACCCATTGTTTTGCATGCCACAGGTCATCAGTGCAGGAATTCCTGCACCCAAACCCTCGATGCCTAAAGCTGATGGTGTGGAAGTTGATAGGAACGAGCTGCCATTTCATATTATTGATACACTTATATCAGGCATAAGACTTTCAACCTGAGTGTTATGATACAGTGTGGAGTAAGTTCCTAGATTTTTCAAGAGTGTTACTTTGATCTTTTAAATCTTGAGCTAATGATGTCCTTTTCCTCTTCAAAAGGGCTTGGTCATTGGTTTCTCTCAAAGCACCCTCAAATAGAGATGTCCGAAACAGTTCGCACGCAAACTTGTTCGCGCACATTTCGCGGGTTCGCGTTCGCCCCCTATACTACAACATTGGGCTAAACTTTGACCCTCTACATCAGGGGTCCCCAACCTTTTTGAGCCCGGGACCCACTATCCCGACCAAAATTTTCTCCGGGGCCCCCCTGGGGTGGGGTGGGAGGGGTGAGTGGGCGTGGCTAGTGTCGGCGGCAGCAGCCCCCCCTTTTTTTCCCAGATTCCACAGTATAGCAAGTACAGTTTACACAGTATAGCAAGTACAGTTACCACAGTATAGCAAGTACAGTTAACCTAGTATAGCAAGTATAGTTACCCCAGTATAGCAAGTACAGTTACCACAGTATAGCCAGTACAGTTAGCCTAGTATAGCAAGTATAGTTACCCCAGTATAGCAAGTACAGTTACCACAGTATAGCAAGTACAGTTAGCCTAGTATAGCAAGTACAGTTACCACAGTATAGCAAGTACAGTTAGCCCAGTAGAGCAAGTACAGTTACCACACTATAGCAAGTACAGTTAGCCTAGTATAGCAAGTATAGTTACCCCAGTATAGCAAGTACAGTTACCACAGTATAGCCAGTACAGTTAGCCTAGTATAGCAAGTATAGTTACCCCAGTATAGCAAGTACAGTTACCCAGTATAGCAAGTACAGTTACCACAGTATAGCAAGTACAGTTAGCCTAGTATAGCAAGTACAGTTACCACAGTATAGCAAGTACAGTTAGCCCAGTATAGCAAGTACAGTTACCACACTATAGCAAGTACAGTTAGCCTAGTATAGCAAGTATAGCTACCCCAGTATAGCCAGTAGTTACCCCAGTATAGCAAGTACAGTTAGCCTAGTATAGCAAGTATAGTTAACCCAGTATAGCAAGTACAGTTAGCCTAGTATAGCAAGTATAGTTAGCCCAGAATAGCAAGTATAGTTAGCCCAGAATAGCAAGTATAGTAAGCCCAGTATAGCAAGTATAGTTAGCCCAGTATAGCAAGTATAGTTAGCCCAGAATAGCAAGTATAGTTAGCCCAGTATAGCAAGTATAGTTAGCCCAGAATAGCAAGTATAGTTAGCCCAGTATCGCTGCCCCAGTGTCGCCAGTACAGTTAGCCCAGTGTAGCCTCTCCTCTCCTCCCCCCGCGCGGCCACCGCTCCTGTTACCTTACGAGCGGGCAGTCGCTTCCTTATGTTCCCCATAGCTCCTCTCCTCTTGCAGCACCTCGTATTACAGCAGCGCTTCCCGCGCGGCTGCTGTAAGGAAGAGTAGGAAATAGGGCAGCGGCTTCCTGTAGCGGCGATTGCCGTTACCATGGGAACGCGGCCCCGCCTCCTTCCCTCCTTACAGCAGTCGCACAGCAAGCGCTGCTGTAATACAAGATGCGAGAGGGGCTATGGGGAATATAAGGAAGAAAGCGGCCGCCCGCTCATAAGGTATCAGGAACGGCGGCCGCTGGGGGGAGAGGGAGAAAGGCCAGATCCGCCGCGGCCCCCCAGAAATCTGCCCACGGACCCCCAGGGGGCCGCAGCCCCCAGGTTGGGGACCTCTGCTCTACATCACAGTCAGCAGACACATGGCAGCCAATCAGGCTGCACTCCCTCCTGGAGCCCCCCCCCCCTTATATAAGGCAGCAGTGTCGGCCATGTTCTCACTCTGTGTGCTGCTGTATTAGTGAGAGAAGGGAGAGAGGTTGCAGCCGAGATAGGGAAAGCTTAGTTAGGCTCTTGTTAGCTTGCTCCTTGCTGATATTTGTTGCTGAAAAGCACCACCAAAACAGCTCTTTTGAGAGCTAATGTTCTTGTGATTTTTTTTTTTTTGTGGCCCACTGACACTGCATATACAGCCCTGTCTGTCACAGCTGGCCCTTGCTAATTGCTATACTGTGCCAGGCCCAGCACATTCAGTGCCTAGTGTGACTGCTGCACATTGTATTACAATACCAGTCACTTCATACCTTTTACTGCACCTGTGTGACCGCACGCTGTTTTATATAGCAGTCACTGCATACATTTCACTGCATCTGTGTGACCGCACGCTGTTTTATATACCAGCACAGTCAGTACATCCATTTTCACTGCACCTGTGTGACTGCATGCTGTTTTATATAGCAGTCACTGCATACCTTACACTGCATCTGTGTGACCGCACGCCGTTTTATATACCAGTCACTGCATACCTTTTACTGCATCTGTGTGACCGCACGCTGTTTTATATACCAGTCACTGCATATCTTTCACTGCACCTGTGTGACCGCACGCTGTTTTATATACCAATCACTGCATACATTTCACTGCATCTGTGTGACCGCACGCTGTTTTATATACCTGCAGTCAGTGCATCCATTTTCACTGTACTTGTGTGACTGCACATTGTTATACCAGCAGTCACTGCATACCTTTCACTGCATCTGTGTGACCGCACACTGTTTTATATAGCAGCAATCAGTGCTTCCATTTTCATTGTACCTGTGTGACTGCACATTGTTATACCAGCAGTCACTGCAGCCTTTTCACTGCACCTGTGTGACTGCACATTGTTATACCAGCAGTCTCTGCATACCTTTCACTGCATCTGTGTGACTGCACATTGTATTAGCCAAGTCAGTGCATACCTTTCTCTTCATCCCCCCTAATATGGACAAAACAAAAGGCAGAGGCAGAGCCTGAGGCAGGCCACCCGGCAGGTCTGTTCAAGGTCGTGCTGACGGGACTTTGTGTGGCCCTGGAACAAAGTACAGTGTTCAGAAGGCATGTGCCATCAACTCCCAAGATTGACAGGACATAGTTGACTATTAACACAGAACACCTCATCTTCCTCAGCTTCCGCACGGAACCGTGACATATCTTCCTCCGCAGCCACCACTGCTACTACTAGCACCACATCCGCTCTATTTGACACTTAACAGGAGTTATTTGGTGGGGATTTAACTGATTCACAGCCATTATTGTTACAAGATGACGGCGCTAAGCATGTTACACCACCACCTCATATGTCTGAGTTAGGTGTCAGTATGGAAGTAAGGTGTGAGGATGATGAAGTACCTGTTGTTGGTGCAGTTTTGGAGGTGTCTGATACAAGTGAAGCTGTGGAGGATGATTATGATGATGATGAGGATGATGATACTGCCATGGATGTCACGTGTGTTCCCAATAGAAAAGATGAACAGAGGGATAGTTCAGAGGGGAAGTCAGAGAGGAATAGGAGGAGACGAGTTGCTAAAAGAAGCAGAGGGAGCTCGTCATCAGAAACAGCTCGTGGCAGTGTACGGCGGCATGTATTGCCACCTATGGACAGCCAGCCAACATGCCCTTCAAGGTCAGCTGCTGACCCCACCCACCCCCAGTGCCATCATCCCAGGGCTCAGCGGTGTGGAATTTTTTGTGTGTGTCAGCCTCAGATGAGAGCAATGCCATCTGTACTCTCTGCCACCAAAGATTGAGTCATGGAAAGACCAAGATCCACGTAGGGACAACGGCCTTATGAAGGCACATGATGAAAAAGCACAAAAAGCAATGGGATGACCACCTGAGGAAAAGCAGCACACAAATGCAAAGCCACCCTCCTCCTCCTCTTCCTCCTTCAGGTGCAGCATATTCAGCCACTTTATCCCTTGCATCTTCACAGCCACACTCCTCCACTCCACCTCTCACCTTGAGTGGTTCCTACTCCATTGCCCACAGCAGCAGCCAGGTGTCCATGAAGGAAATCTTTGAGCGGAAGAAGCCAATGTCTGCCAGTCAACCCCTTGCCCAGCGTCTGACAGCTGGCTTGGCGGAACTGTTAGCTTGCCATCTGTTACCATACCAGCTGGTGGACTCTGAGGCCTTCCGAAAATTTGTGGCGATTGGGACACCGCAGTGGAAGATACCAGGCTGCAATTATTTCTCTCAAAAGTAGTAGCAGTAGGGTATTGTACCGTGTTAGCCATCAGTAAAAGCAAGAAGTTTTAAATCAGGATGATACCATTTATTGGCTAACTACAAATGAATAAGAATAAACAAGCTTTCGGCCTTGCAGCCTTCGTCAGGTTTATATCCTGTTAGTTTGCAAGCTGGTGGTACAGACAGCTTATATACATGCAACATCAAAAGGGAAAACAGATATTTTTTTTCAAGCATAAATACGTCATTAAGATGCCTTAATACAAACAGACCATCTAAATGGGGTAAGATAAGGATCCTTGTTTACTTTATTGCTCACAGACCTGGTATTAGGATTGACCCAGAGGTATCGTAAATTCTTAGTTCACAAGTTCAGCTAGGGTGGCTGAGACAGTTCATATATCATCAATCTCATACCAATATAGAAAGTTGTTGTCCTTATTCAGACCCTTCTGCACAGCTTTGAAACAATTTATAAATTTTGTTTCTGCTATTAATCGGTCATTTGACGTTTTGAAGCCGCCCTTCAGGGCAGTGACACGAAGATCATCCATGCTGTGTCCGTTGGACCGAAAGTGTGTAGCAACTGGGAGTCCAGATTTGGTATCATTAATAGTGTGCCTGTGTCCATTCATACGTTTGCGCAGAGTTTGTCCAGTTTCTCCCACGTACATAACATTGGGGCATTTAGCACACATGATCAGATATACCAGATTGGTGGACCCACAAGAAAATTTACCTTGTATTCTGTACTCCTGTTGTGAACCTGGTATCGTTACCCTGTCAGTGGAGTAAATGTGTCTGCAGGTCCCACATATTTTTTGTCGGCAGGGTGATGTTCCGTTTTGTTGAGGCCTATTCAAAGAGCTCCTGACAATCATCTGTTTTAGATTGTGTGGTTGCCGATATGACAAGAGTGGAGGTTTAGGAAATATCGTTCTCAGTCTGTGATCCTTGTGTAAAATGGGATGAAGTTCCTTAGCAATCCTCCTTAAGATTTCCAGGTGTGGGTTGTAGGTGACAACCAAAGGGACACGTTCCTCTTTCTGGTTTTGCTTATATTTCAGGAGTTCAGTCCTGGGGATGTTGCTGGTTTTCCTGATTTGGGCCTCAGCCATGGGAGGACTGTAACCTTGTTTAATGAAAGTGTTCTTAAGGTGATCCAGGTGCTTGTCTCTGTCCATCCTGTCAGAACAAATCCGGTTGTACCTTATAGCTTGGCTGTAAATTATAGAGTTCTTAATGTGCTTGGGATGAAAACTGTCATATCTTAGGTATGTGGGACGGTCTGTAGGTTTGCGATACACAGAGGTTTGTATGTTGTTACCCCTGATGTATATGGTGGTGTCCAGAAAGTTAATCTCTGTGTGAGAGTAGGTAAGTTTCAATTTGATTGTAGGATGGAAGGCATTGAAGTTCCTGTGGAACTGGAGAAGATCATCCTCACTTGCGGACCAGATGATTAAAATATCATCAATGAAGCGGAAGTAGGCCAAGGGTTTTATGCCACATGCATTGAGGTATTCCTCTTCGATTTTGGCCATGAATAGATTTGCATACTGTGAAGCGAATCGCGAACCCATTGCCACGCCCATCTGCTGTAAATAGAGGTCCTGTCCAAAAGTGAAATAATTATGAGTGAGAATGAATTTGATCAGTCCAGTAATAGGCTTTACAGGTATGCCCTGACCCTGAAGATATTTACGGCAGGCCGCAATACCATCATCATGGGGAATGTTCGTGTACAGGGACTCCACGTCCATCGTGGCCAGTATGGTTCCCTACCCAAACTGTCATGTTGAAAGGCAAGTGGTGTCATCTCTGGCACACAGCGTTGGGTCAAGGGTCCATCTGACCACAGATGCCTGGTCTGCAAAGCACGGTCAGGGCAGGTACATTACTTATACGGCACATAGGGTCAACCTGATGACTGCTGGCAAGCAGGGTGTAAGTGAGTGTGCAGCGGACCTAGTTGTGACACCTCCATGGCTTGCAGGCAGGCCTGCTGCCACCTCCTCTCCTTCTCCTCCTGCTACATCCTCTTTGCTGTCGTCCTCCTCCTCCTTGGCTGAGTGGCAGTGCCACTCTACTGGTGCTGCAATCTCCTCTCCAACTACACACCCCCAGCTCCCCAGGGCCTATGCTGCATGCCAGGTACGACGGTGTCTCACCATCTTGGACATGTCTTACCTCAAAGCCGAGAGTCACACTGGAGCAGCTCTTCTGGCTGCTCTGAACAAACAGGTGGATCAGTGGCTGACCCCGCACCAACTGGAGATCAGCAACGTGGTGTGTGACAACGGCAGCAATATCTTGTTGGCTTAGAGTTTGGGAAAGTTGACAAATGTACCCTGCATGGCACATGTGCTCAATCTTATAATCCAAAGATTTGTGTGCAACTACCCAGGCTTACAGGAGGTCCTGAAGCAGGAACATGTGTCAATGCCCACACACCTTCCTGGTGTGTGAAATGCCCACACACCAGGAAGGTGTGTGGGCATTTCAGGCATTCCTACACGGCCATGGCGTGCTTGGCCGATATTCAGTGAAGAACCAACTTGCCGTTGAGGCGCTTGATTTGCGATAGCCCGACTCGCTGGAGTTCAACGATCCTCATGTTTGACCGCCTGCTACAACAAGAGAAAGCCATCAACGAGTATCTGTACACCGACAGTGAAAGGTCATGCTCTAGGGAGCTGGGGGTTTCCTGGCCGAAATACTGGACACTTATGCGTAATGCCTGCAGGCTCACGCGTCCGTTTGAGCAGGTGACAAACCTGATGAGCAGTGGTGCTCAGCAGAGCTCGAGTATTCGAGTAGCTCGAATATTCGAGCTCTTTTTCAGCTATTCAAACTCGAATACCGAGCTCGAATAGCTGTAGCTATTCGAATGGGCTATTCGAGTGAACTCGAATAGCCCACTCACTATTCGAGCAAACAGCGCTATTCGAGCTCGAATACCGAGCTCGAATAGCGTCATAGCCCAGATTGATGTCCTTAGAGCCAATCAGAGGGCTCCCAGGCCCTCTGACGGCAGCCAATCACAGAGGGGGACCCTGGCCAGCCCCTACCCTATAAATAGCGTCCGCCATGTTCCGTTTTTCCGTCCTTGCCTGACTTTGTACAGAGAGAGAGATCTGCTCCTTTGTGCTTTGGCTTAGCAAGAGCTCTATAGTGGTCAATTACCTAGTGTTTTTGCTCACATACACCTCCTATACACACCTATATTGTTGTTATTTAGATAGACATTGTATTTTAGTTAGTAGCTTGTGTGTTACATAGAGACAGGCAGCTGCTGCAGGCAAGCTTACACAGCTTTAGGCCTCAGGGCCTTGCCTGTGTGGGCAGCTGTCCTCCTGTCCTCTGTTACTTTATTTCTCATCTTATCTATACCAGTGTTTCTGCTGTCCTTTACTACTGAGTGATTGTATTTTGTAGTTATTATACTGTAACTGTACTAGGACACTCACTGTCACTGTTTAGCTCCTGCGTGTGTGCGTGCACAGTACACACTCTATTTCCTTCTGATTACTACTGATTACTGTAATTTCTAGTTGTACTTACTACTGTTACTACTTACTACTAGGGACACTCAGTCACTGTTCATAGGCTAGCTCCTGCGTGTGTGTGTGTGTGCGTGCACTGTCTGTACAGTACACACACTCTATTACCTTCTGATTACTACTGATTATTGTAATTTCTAGTTGTACTTACTGTTACTACTTACTGTACTAGGGACACTCAGTCACTGTTCATAGGCTAGCTCCTGCGTGTGTGCGTGCGTGCACTGTCTGTACAGTACACACACTCTATTTCCTTCTGATTACTACTGATTATTGTAATTTCTAGTTGTACTACTTACTGTTACTACTTACTGTACTAGGGACACTCAGTCACTGTTCATAGGCTAGCTCCTGCGTGTGTGTGTGCGTGCACTGTCTGTACAGTACACACACTCTATTTCCTTCCTTCTACTTAATCTGATTACTACTGATTATTGTATTTTCTAGTTAGTGTACTAGGGGACACACTCACTGTTCACACTTACTGATTACCGATTATTGTATTTTGTATTAGTACTGTACTAGTAATCACTTAGCGATCTAATCACTTAGTGATTAGTGTCACCTCACCCACCAACCCACTCCATTAAAGTACCCCACTTTTTCACCCGCCCTTTTAAAAAACTTTTTTGTTTACGCCCAAAACATCTAAGATGTCTGGAAGTGGCAGCCAGCGCGGTTTGGGCAAGGGGAAGGGCAGCAAGGGAATCAAGAGGAGAGGGAGCAGCATTGTGGCAAGCCGCGGCCGCGCCACCATGCACAGTTACGCAGCAGCTGCGTCAGTGGCTAACATTCCGCCTATAGCCACTGGCTGTGGACGCCTTGGGCGCCGCCCAGCAGGAGCAACTCACGCTGCAGAGACACAGCAGCAGCAGCGTGTAGTACCTGCTCCTATTTTCCTCCAGCCGGGTCGGAAACGTCACATTGAGGAAAAGGATGCATCCACTGTGGTGCAACTGATGACGGAGGATGAGCAGCCCGCCATCAGCTCTGCATCCGAGGCCTCCACCCTCACCACCACCACCACCCCTGTTCGCAGCAGCCGCCCAGCAGGGCCTGGGGAGGAGGCCAGTTCACCGTCACAAGTTGGCGACCTGTCACTCAGCAGTATTTTTACCCCAGGCACCATCAGGGTATTGTCTGCTGTTGTTGGCGATTTGGAGGAGGAGATGCTGATGGGCACTTTGGGGGATGAGGGATTGGACAGCAAGACTGTGGCGACAGTCAAGCAGCCCATCCATGCATCAGGAGAGGAGTTTGGGGGGTCATCATCCCAGCAGGACATGTTTCAGGAGGGGTAGAATGACGATGATGATGATGACGTGGTGACAGACAAAGACTGGGTGCCGCCACCACCAGCACCTGGGGATGTCATCATCAGCAGCTCTGAGGAGGAGGAGGAGGATGTGCTTGTGGGCCTTGTAAGGAGGCGCATCATTGCAAGCATTGGCAGCAGTAGGCAGGTCCCACAGCCTGCTGGTGTCTCAGGCTCAGCAGCAGCAGCAGCAGCATCTGCCAGTAACACCACCAGCCGCCCCCAAGCCCCCCCCCCCCCCCCCCCCCCAACCACCACAGGGAGACAGGCAGCAGCGGCTCCAGGCCGTAGGGGGTTGTTCTTGTCACCAATCTGGCGATTTTTCACAATGCCCACAGTTTTCAGCAAGTACGCCACTTGCAACCACTGTCAGCGGAAGTTGAGCAGAGGTGTAGACCCCTTAAAGTTCAGCACCAGCTCGCTCATCAACCACCTTGCTGCTAAACATTTCCACCAGCATGAGGAGTTCCAGAGGCTAAAGGCATCTGGTGCTGGCAGTGGCACCACACCCATCACTGCACAGCCTTCAGCAGCAGCAGCAGCAACAGCAGCCACCCGCCCTCCTGCTCCTCCAGCACCACCAGCAGGAGTGCGGAAACGCACTGCTCCTCCCCCCTCTGCAACTCCTGCCGCCGACACTGAGGCCTGTTCTGGCAGCCAGTCCTCAGTGGCCTCCTCTGCTGTCTCCACTGATTCCCGTGCTAGCAAAAGGCAACGCCAGAGCCTTTTGAGCGAGTCCTTCCAGGGGGTGGTTAGGGCTCTGCCTCCCAGCAGCCGTCGCGTGCGGCAGCTGAACGGCTTGCTGGCACGGGCCATGTGCTCCCAACTCCTGCCGTACACGCTCGTGCAGGAGGGGAGCGACATGCGTGCGCTGCTTGCTTGTGCAGCCCCAGACTGGCAGCTCCCCAGCAGACACTACTTTGCCCGCAAGGCCATTCCTGCACTGCACCGCTTTGTGATGGCCAATGTGGAGCGAGGGCTGGAGCACGCGGTTGGTGAAAGGGTCCACGTCACCATGGACTCCTGGAGCAGCCGCTTCGGGACAGGCCGCTACCTGTCCTTCACTGTCCACTGGGTCAGCTTGGTGGAAGGGGGTGAGGATGGGAGAGCAGCAGAGGGCACAGCAGCAGCAGCAGCAACACAGTGGGTGGTGCCACCCCGCAGGGTCAGGGGAACTGCAGCAGGTTCCTCCGATCCTCTGCCATCCTCCGGCACACCTGGCCAAACCCCCCGCCTCAGCAGCAGCGTGAAGGCCCGCCACTGCCAAGCGCTGCTGCAGTTGGTCAGCCTTGGGAAGACCAAACTGACGGCAACCCATGTGTTGGCCAAACTCCAGGAGCAGGAGAGGATTTGGCTGACCCCCAGAGGCCTCAGAGTCGGAGAGGTGGTGGCCGACAATGGGGCCAATCTGGTTGCCGCAATTGACAGGGGAAACCTGACCCACATCCCCTGTCTTGCCCACGTGCTGAACCTGGTGGTGCAGAAGTTCTTGCGCACCTACCAGGGGATGGGCGAACTGCTGGAAACGGCAAGGAATGTTGTGCGTCACTGCAGCCTGTGCAAGCCTGGAAGACGTGCAAAAGGAGCTGGAGCTGCCATGCCATCGGCTGATCATTGACGTTCCAACTCGCTGGAACTCCACCCTGGCGATGTTGGAGCGTCTGGTTGAACAGAAGCACGCTGTCAACCAGTACCTTGCCCTGGCCACTGTGTCCGCCGCTCAGAAAAGGGACAAGACCAGCAACATCCCGTCCATCGTCCCCGATGACGACTGGAGGCACATGCAGCAGGTGTGCTTAGTGCTGGCTCCCTTTCTGCAGGCCACTAACATGGTGAGCAGGGACCATGCTATGGTCTGCGAGTGGGTGCCCCTGGTTTGTCTGTTGAACAGGGCCCTCGATACTTTGCTGGAACAGGGAGCGGCAGCCTTGGACCAGCAGGAGCGGCATGCAGCTGCACAGTCCACCTCTGAGAGGGAGGAGGAGGAGGACTTGGTGGAGGTCCCTGACCTTGCTGCTGATGAGGGGGATCAGCACAGCGCAGCTGAGTTGGTGCGGGGGTGGAGAGAGGATGAGGCTGAGGAGGCAGAGGAGGAGGATGAGGACAGCACTGCCGTCGATGTGCCAGCACACGTGGCCCGCCTCTTCCCAATGGCAGCGCACATGCTGACGTGCCTGCGCAAGGACCCCAGGGTGATCCAGATGAAGCAGAGGGAGGACATCTGGATCAGCATGATGTTGGACCCGCGCCTCAAGGGGAAGTTGAGCCAGTTCCTGACGCCTGCAGGAGGAGAGCCAGCGCAACAAATAAGGAGCTTGCAGCAGGCCCTTGTTGAGCGCTTGGAGGAAGCCTTCCCCCAGCCTTCCACCCCCACTGTCCAGCCAGCAGTGGTGCTCACCGCCAGGTCGTGATCACGCTTACGCGTGGATTCACGACCATTTTGACGCATTCCGCCTCGGACACGCTAAGCCGTGAATAGATTTTCAACCACGAAAATCTACTTCGGCTTCGCGTGAATGCGGACAGAAATCTGCATTCACGCTCGTGAAACCCGGTGCTGAAGTCGTGGTTTGCGGAAATGCGTCAAACTATGCGGAAGTGACACATTGCAGGCCAATCAGAGTGCCCCAGCCAGGCCCTAGCAACCAATCACAGGAGGGGAGCTATGCCCTCCCCTCCTGAATATAAAGCGGCGGCCATGATGGAAAAGCTCTGTCCTTGCTAGACTGTGGTGCTGAGAGGATTATCTCCAGGCCATTGTTGTTTGAGCAAGTGCATTTATTGTGTTAAAAACAAAGCGTTTTTTTTTGCTAACACTGCTCTTATACTGTACACAGTTAGCTAGTCAGTGAGTGATTGCTGTAGTTAGTTGTAGTCAGTGTAGTGTAGTGGGAGTGTGGGAGTCTAGTGATTATTTAACTGTGTGTAGTGCAGGCAGGTTCAGTGCTGCAGTGTAGTCAGTGTAGTGGGAGTGGGGATTATCTGTGTGTAGTGCAAGCAGGCAGGTTAGTGCAGCTGCAGTGTTCACTTGTATATTCCAGTGACAGTTATACACTTGTACTATTTGCAGGCAGCCAGTCACACCGCCGGCACCGCCACTCTCTGCCAGCGCTGTTCATTCATTCTGTCAGTGACCTTGTGCCGTGCCCAGTGCCCACTGCTCGCTCGCTGGCATATGAGCATCTCATTACACAGTGTGACATCCTTGTGTGCCCACTGCATCCTTCAGTGACCTAGTTGTATATCCAGTGCCCACTGCTGTGCCCACTGCATCCTTCAGTGACCTTGTACTGTGCCCACTACATCCTTCAGTGACCTAGTTGTATATCCAGTGCCCACTGCTGTGCCCACTGCATCCTTCAGTGACCTTGTACTGTGCCCACTGCATCCTTCAGTGACCTAGTTGTATATCCAGTGCCCACTGCTGTGCCCACTGCATACTTCAGTGACCTTGTACTGTGACCACTGCATCCTTCAGTGACCTAGTTGTATATCCAGTGCCCACTGCTGTGCCCACTGCATCCTTCAGTGACCTTGTACTGTGCCCACTGCATCCTTCAGTGACCTAGTTGTATATCCAGTGCCCACTGCATCCTTCAGTGACCTTGTACTGTGCCCACTGCATCCTTCAGTGACCTAGTTGTATATCCAGTGCCCACTGCTGTGCCCACTGCATACTTCAGTGACCTTGTACTGTGACCACTGCATCCTTCAGTGACCTAGTTGTATATCCAGTGCCCACTGCTGTGCCCACTGCATCCTTCAGTGACCTTGTACTGTGCCCACTGCATCCTTCAGTGACCTAGTTGTATATCCAGTGCCCACTGCTGTGCCCACTGCATCCTTCAGTGACCTTGTACTGTGACCACTGCATCCTTCAGTGACCTAGTTGGATATCCAGTGCCCACTGCTGTGCCCACTGCATCTTTCAGTGACCTTGTACTGTGCCCACTGCATCCTTCAGTGACCTTCTACTGTGCCCACTGCATCCTTCAGTGACCTAGTTGTATATCCAGTGCCCACTGCTGTGCCCACTGCATCCTTAACCATTTACCGCCATCCTAACGTATTAAAACGTCATGCTTACCGCTATTAACAGCAACATGACGTTTTAATACGTCGCGCATTCCCGCCGCTGCTACCGCCGTGTGTCCGCCGCTACCGCCGCCATTACCGTCGGGATCCCGTGCTGGGTGATTGGGGAAGAGGACCGAACAGTCCTCTACCCAATCGCAGTGCCTGGAGTGAATGGACGTGACCGCGAACAGCGGCTACGTCCATTCACATAAACAGGAAATGTAACAGTTTAATAAAGTGTAAAAAAAAAAAAAAAAATGAACACGTCCTATGAGTGTTCACTAGCGCCATCTTGTGGCCAAAAAGTATATTACACCTACAAAATACATACATTTTCAAGTATATACACGTCAATAAAATTACACTTCCAACCCTCCCCCCCAAAAAAAACACTTGTAAAAAAAAAAAATCAGCTTAAAAAAAATAAATAAATAGTTGCCTTAGGGACTCAGCTTTTTTTATTCTATATTTTATGGGGGAAAATTAATTTTAATTTATTACATAGGGGCTTGTAATTATGGCCAGAACAAACAGAAAAATAACCACTTATATTTCAAAATAATATACTGTCGCCATACATTGTGGTAGGGACATAATCTAAACGGTTTAATTATCGGGACCACTGGGAAAATAAAACGTGTTTGTTTTATCCACAGGAGAATGTTTAATTTTAAAACTATAAAGGCTGAACACTGAGAAATAATGATTTTTTTTCTTTTTTTTCTGTTTTTCTCATTAAAATGCATTTAGAATAAAAAAATTCTTAGCAAAATGTACTATCCACAGAAAGCCTAATTGGTGGTGAAAAAAACGAGGTATAGATCATTTTCTTGTGATAAGTAGTAATAAAGTTATTAGGGAATAAAAGGGAGGAGCGCTGACAACTGAAAATTGCTCTGGTCCGTTAGGATAAAAACCCTTGGGGGTGAACTGGTTAAGTGACCTTGTACTGTGCCCACTGCATCCTTCAGTGACCTTGTACTGTGCCCACTGCATCCTTCAGTGACCTAGTTGTATATCCAGTGCCCACTGCTGTGCCCACTGCATCCTTCAGTGACCTTGTACTGTGCCCACTGCATCCTTCAGGGACCTAGTTGTATATCCAGTGCCCACTGCTGTGCCCACTGCATCCTTCAGTGACTTTGTACTGTGCCCACTGCATCCTTCAGTGACCTAGTTGTATATCCAGTGCCCACTGCTGTGCCCACTGCATCCTTCAGTGACCTTATACTGTGACCACTGCATCCTTCAGTGACCTTGTACTGTGCCCACTGCATCCTTCAGTGACCTAGTTGTATATCCAGTGCCCACTGCTGTGCCCACTGCATCCTTCAGTGACCTTGTACTGTGCCCACTGCATCCTTCAGTGCCGTTGTACTGTGCCTGGTGCATCCTTCAGTGACCTTGTACTGTGCCCACTGCATCCAGTGATTCATTACTAGCAACATGTCTGGCAGGGTTTCGCGGGGTGAGAGGAAAGGGAGTTCAATTGCCTCAGCCACTTCTGGGACTGCTCCACGTCCAGGGAGAGGACGCCCAGCTGTACGTGGTCGTGATGCAGCAGAAAGGGGGGCAGCAAAGCCTGGGCCGAGTCAGCGGACGCCATTGTCCAAATATTTTAACGTTTCTGGTCCCCGTGTGGTGGTTGAGCAAATGGAACCTGACGTACTCATGGACATCATGACTTTCTCCCAGAACTCTACTGTGAGCACCACTCCAAGCAGCAGCAGCAACAGAAGCCAACGTCCCACGCTTGTTGTGACATCCACCCCAGCACCCACTGGTCAGCAGCCCTCCCAGGATGACAGCGTTCTGTCCCTCAGTCCGGCTTCTGGGAACCTGCTGATGCAAGAAGCTCAGGACTAGTGTTGGGCGAACAGTGTTCGCCACTGTTCGGGTTCTGCAGAACATCACCCTGTTCGGGTGATGTTCGAGTTCGGCCGAACACCTGATGGTGTTCGGCCTTTTTAGTTCGGGTTCGCCCGAACTATTCAATGCCTGCCGAACAGGGCCGAACAGGGCCCCTGTTCGGCCGAACAGGGCCCTGTTCGCCCGAACATGCCGCAATACGGCCCCCCTATGGGGTCGCAGGCATAAGGGGGGAGCATGCCCCGATCGCGGGGGGGGGGTCGGAAATTCCCCCCACCCCCTCTGCTAGCGCTCCCCCCTCTGCCCGCTTCCCATAACAAAAGTTTAAGGCAAGTTAAATAGTACCTGGTGGCTGGCACTGGCAGTGGAGTGAGGAGGAGGAGTTTGAGTAGCAGAGTGACGCGTTGAGGCCGGGCAGCGGGCGGTTCAGCGGTAGTACCCTTGTGGTACTTCCGCCCTTTCTCTGACCTCACGTCCTCTGCATACGAGGGTACGCGTCACGCGTACCCTCGTATGCGTCATCACGTAGAGGACGTGAGGTCAGAGAAAGGGCGGAAGTACCACAAGGGTACTACCGCTGAACCGCCCGCTGCCCGGCCTCAACGCGTCACTCTGCTACTCGGACTCCTCCTCCTCCTCACTCCACTGCCAGTGCCAGCCATCAGGTACTATTTTACTTGCCTTAAACTTTTTTTATGGGGAAGCGGGCAGAGGGGGGAGCGCTAGCGGAGGGGGTGGGCGGAATTTCCAACCCCCCCCACGATCGGGGCATGCTCCCCCCTTATGCCTGCGACCGCATAGGGCCCCCAAAATGGGCATGTTCGGGGGTCCCATTGACTTCCATTGAGTTCGGCGTTCGGGCCGAACATGCCGAACATCTGGCCCATGTTCGGCCTGTTCGGCCCGAACCCGAACATCCATGTGTTCGCCCAACACTACTCAGGACTTACTGGGGACTGATGTGGCAGAGATTGAGATCGGGCCACAATCACAAGCGTTGTTGAGTTCTGGTGATGAAGAAGAGGGGTCTGTGTCTGGGGATGTAGGGACAGAAGAGGAGGCGGGGGAGTCAGAGGAAGAGCTGGATTATGATGATGCTGCTGATGATGACGACGTTGTGGACCCTAACTATGTGCAGCCTGCTGAGTCTGTGGAAGAATGGTCAGAGGCAGAGCAGGATGACGAGTCACCTCGGCCTAGGCAAGGATATCGCCATATGTCAGGCAGGGGCAGGGGCATCGGCAGCAGTGGGCGTGGAGGAAGTAGACAGGACACTGCTTCAGCCGGCACCACCACCATGCAACCCCCGGCAACTACTACCACACATTGTTCCGCTGCACCCTCTGCTAGTGGGGGCCGCAGTAAATTAAAGTCACCAGTGTGGGATTGCTTTGAGGAATGTACTGATGACAAAAGGTATGCGGTGTGCAGGTTATGCAGCAAAAGATTGAGCCGTGGGAAAAGTCTGAGCAAGATGAGTACCTCATCCCTCCAGGGCCACCTGAGAAGCCGCCACTGCCGCGAGGATGCGGACTTTAAGAGGAAGCAGGCACTGCTGGCAGGGGTTCCTGAGAGCAGAAGGCCCACCAGCGCAGCAGCATCATCCCTCCCTAAGGGTCGTGAATCCCCCACAGCAGCAGCAGTAGTAGCACGCAAGCGCTCTTCCACCTCGGCTACTCAGGACACAGACATTGAGGCTGGCAGCCAGTGTTCGTCTCTCTCCTCTGTCTCCCCTGCATCCCAGCATCGTCAGACCCTGCTGAGCGACACCTTTCAGGGTCTGACCAAGCCTCTGCCTCCAAGCCACAGGCGGATCCGCAAACTAAATGGCTTGCTGGCCCGGGCCATGGCATCACAGCTGCTTCCCTACTCCCTGGTGCAGGAGGGGAGCGCCATGCGGACGCTGCTCCAATTTGGCATCCCCGAGTGGCAAGTCCCCAGTCGCCACTATTTCAGCAGGAGCACGATCCCAGCACTCCACAAGTTTGCGGTGGAAAACGTGGCCCGTTCCCTGGACTACTCTGTGGGCAAGCGGGTCCACGTGACCATGGACTCGTGGAGTAGCAGATTTGGGACAGGTCGCTACCTGTCCTTTATGGCCCACTGGGTGACACTGATGGAAGGGAGGGAGGACAAGAGCGCATCAGCCCAGCTAGTGGTGCCACCACGCGGGATCAGGGGGGATGCAGAAGGGTCACGACACTCCCTCTGCACCCGGAAAGCAAGCCCGCCTCGGCAGCAGCAGCGCCAAGCCTCGGCACTGCCAAGCCCTTTTAAAATTGGTGACCCTGGGGAAGGAGAGGCTTACGGCCACCAACGTCCTGGCCGCCCTCAGGAAGCAGGAGCGGAGGTGGCTGACCCCCAGAGGCCTGGAAGTGGGGTATGTGGCAGCCGATAACGAGGCCAACCTGGTGGCAGCAGTGCAGCAGGGAAACCTCCAGCACATCCCCTGCTTGGCCCACGTGCTCAATCTTGTGGTGCAGCGCTTCTTGCGCACCTACCAGGGGATGAACGAGCTGCTGCAGGATGCCCGGGTGGTGGTACGCTTTTTCTGCCTGTCAGCCACTGCCTCTGCACTCTTGTCCACCTTACAGCAGCAGTATGGAAGGCCACAACACCGGATGATCATCGACATGCCAGTTCGCTGGAATTCAACTCTGGCCATGTTGGAGCGGCTGTGTCAGCACAGGCTGGCTCTTAGGGCCTACATGCTAGACCCAAGTGTCCCCAGCAACCAGCAAGTCCCCATGATTACTGCCACTCAGTGGACACTGATGCAGCAAGTATGCCTGGTGCTGAGTCCCTTCCTGGAGGCAACCAAGATGGTCAGTGAGGAGCGGGCCTCTGTGTGCCAGTGGGTGCCCTTGGTTTGTCTACTGGAGCAGGCAATGGACAATTTAATTGAGCGTGGGGATGAAGCCCTGAGGCAGTTGGAAGAACAGGAGCAGATGGCAGCACAGTCCAGCTCAGAGGAGGGCTCACAGCAGGTAGTGGAAGAGTTGGAGGTCCCTAACCTGAATGAGGAGGAGGAGGAGGAGCAGAGTGCAGCAGGCGTTGTACGTGGATGGCGGTTTGAGGAGGACAACGACATGGCACAGGAAGAGGACAGGCATGTGTTATGGGACAATGGCGAGGACGAGGAAGATCTTGCTGGCAGGGCCCACTTGTTTCCCATGGCTGTGCACATGTTGCGCTGCCTTCGCAGGGACCCCCGGGTGATCCAGATGCGTTCAAGGGAGGACATCTGGATTACCTTGATGCTTGATCCCCGTCTGAAGGGGAAGCTGGGAGACTTAATGACGCCATCCACCACCGAGCAACGCACAAGGGAGTTGAAGGAGGCCCTTGTGCGCAGACTACTGGAAGCATTCCCCCAGCCTTCCACCCCCACTGTAACTGCTCTGCCAAGCCAGCAAGAGGTGCCTGCCATTGCCACTAGCAGCACAACAACAACCACCAGCAGCAGCAGCAGCAGCAACTGGCACCCCGGAGACCTGAAGAGCCTAAGCAAGAGCCTGTATGCAGTGCAGCAGCCCAGAACAGAGGTGCCCGCCACAGCATCCACCACCAACCAGCACAAGCAACGACTGACCACCATGGTGTCTGACTATATGGGGTCATCCAGCGGGCTCAATGACACCGACAGCCCCGTGGACCCCTTGGAGTACTGGGTCAAGAGACTGGACATCTGGAGCGAGCTTTCCCAGTACGCCCTGGAACTCCTATCCTGCCCTCCTTCCAGTGTCCTCTCAGAGAGATGCTTTAGTGCGGCCGGTGGCGTGGTCACAGAGAAGCGCTCTGGGCTCTCCCACGCCTCTGTGGACAAACTCACCTTCCTGAAAATCAACCAGGCTTGGGTGGAAGGTGAGTTCCTGGCCCCTATTGTCGGACACAGGGGGACATGAAGTGGCTGCTGCATGTGCTGTTCTTAACTATGCCTGCCTTTATAAAGACAGTTACTACCTGCCTAGTGCCTACCTTGGTTAATTTTTTGGTGTTATGGTACTACTACCAGTAAGTTGCCATGGTCCTCCTTCTGTGCTGCTGAACTGACCGCCCGCATTGTCCTCCTCCTCCTGACTCAGTCGCTTCCACCAATGTACTCTGTCTGCGTTATCACTGCCCGGGTCACCGGGTGCATTTAATTTTTTGGCCAGCACTATGACGCTGTGCTGCTACTACTACCACCAGTATGTTGCCATGGTCCTTCTGTGCTGCTGCTGAACTGAACGCCCGCTTTGTCCTCCTCCTCCTCCTGACTCAGTCGCTACCACGGTACCACCAATGCACTCTGTCTGCGTTATCACTGCCCGGGTCACCGGGTGCATTTAATTTTTTGGCCAGCACTATGACGCTGTGCTGCTACTACCACCAGTATGTTGGCATGGTCCTTCTGTGCTGCTGCTGCTGCTGCTGAACTGAACGCCCGCTTTGTCCTCCTCCTCCTCCTGACTCAGTCGCTACCACGATACCACCAATGTACTCTGTCTGCGTTATCACTGCCCGGGTCACCGGGTGCATTTAATTTTTTGGCCAGCACTATGACGCTGTGTTGCTACTACCACCAGTATGTTGGCATGGTCCTTCTGTGCTGCTGCTGCTGAACTGACCGCCCGCATTGTCCTCCTCCTCCTGACTCAGTCGCTTCCTGCTGCTGCACTCTGCGTTCACACTGCCCGGGTCACCGGGTGCATTTAATTTTTTGGCCAGCACTATGACGCTGTGCTGCTACTACTTCCACCAGTACAGGGGCGTCTCTAGCCATTTTGTCACTCCAGGCGAGAAAACCTGTGGCGCCCCCCCCCCCCCCCCCCCCTGGGTTGCCCCCCTGATGAAAAGAATCGTAACGCAGCAATGTTTCTTCATGAGATAAAAGTAATGCGGCAATCTTTCACCAGAAAATAATCATAACGCAGCAATGATTTGCCATAAAATAATCGTAATGTGGCCAGCATTCACCATAAAATAATCATAATGCGGCAGCGTTTCCAGAAAATTATCGTAATGTGGCCAGCGTTCACCAGGAAATAATCGTAATGTGGCCAGCGTTCACCAGAAAATAATCGTAATGTGGCCAGCGTTCACCAGATAATAAATCATAAAGTGGCCATCGTTCCTCAGGAAATAATCGTAATGCGGCAGCGTTCCCCAGGAAATAATCGTAATGTGGCCAGCGTTCCCCAGGAAATAATCGTATGTGGCCAACGTTCCCCAGGAAATAATCGTAATGTTGCCAGCGTTCCCCAGGAAATAATCTTAATGTGGCCAGTGTTCCCCAGAAAATAATCGTATGTGGCCAGCGTTCCCCAGGAAATAATCGTAATGTTGCCAGCGTTCCCCAGGAAATAATCGTAATGCGGCAGCGTTCCCCAGGAAATAATCGTAATGTGGCCAGCGTTCCCCAGGAAATAATCGTATGTGGCCAACGTTCCCCAGGAAATAATCGTAATGTTGCCAGCGTTCCCCAGGAAATAATCTTAATGTGGCCAGTGTTCCCCAGAAAATAATCGTATGTGGCCAGCGTTCCCCAGGAAATAATCGTAATGTTGCCAGCGTTCCCCAGGAAATAATCGTAATGTGGCAGCGTTCCCCAGGAAATAATCGTAATGTGGCCAGCGTTCCCCAGGAAATAATCGTATGTGGCCAACGTTCCCCAGGAAATAATCGTAATGTTGCCAGCGTTCCCCAGGAAATAATCTTAATGTGGCCAGCGTTCCCCAGAAAATAATCGTATGTGGCCAGCGTTCCCCAGGAAATAATCGTAATGTTGCCAGTGTTCCCCAGGAAATAATCGTAATGCGGCAGCGTTCCCCAGGAAATAATCGTAATGTGGCCAGCGTTCCCCAGGAAATAATCGTATGTGGCCAACGTTCCCCAGGAAATAATCGTAATGTTGCCAGCGTTCCCCAGGAAATAATCTTAATGTGGCCAGTGTTCCCCAGAAAATAATCGTATGTGGCCAGCGTTCCCCAGGAAATAATCGTAATGTTGCCAGCGTTCCCCAGGAAATAATCGTAATGCGGCAGCGTTCCCCAGGAAATAATCGTAATGTGGCCAGCGTTCCCCAGGAAATAATTGTATGTGGCCAACGTTCCCCAGGAAATAATCGTAATGTTGCCAGCGTTCCCCAGGAAATAATTTTAATGTGGCCAGTGTTCCCCAGAAAATAATCGTATGTGGCCAGCGTTCCCCAGGAAATAATCGTAATGTTGCCAGCGTTCCCCACAAAATAATCGTAATGTTGCCAGCGTTCCCCAGGAAATAATCGTAATGCGGCAGCGTTCCCCAGGAAATAATCGTAATGTGGCCAGCGTTCCCCAGGAAATAATCGTAATGTGGCCAGCGTTCCCCAGGAAATAATCGTATGTGGCCAGCGTTCCCCAGGAAATAATCGTAATGTTGCCAGCGTTCCCCAGGAAATAATCTTAATGTGGCAGCGTTCCCCAGAAAATAATCGTATGTGGCCAGCGTTCCCCAGGAAATAATCGTCATGTGGCCAGCGTTCCCCAGGAAATAATCATATGTGGCCAGCGTTCCCCAGGAAATAATCGTAATGTTGCCAGCGTTCCCCAGAAAATTATCCTAATGCGGGCAGTGTTTCACTAAACCTGTAAAAAGAAAAGTATTTACTCACCTGCAGAAGACTCCTCTCCCCGACCGACGATCTATCTGCAGCGGCGGCAACCACGTGTGACAGGCGGGGGGCGGAGGTAGGGGCGGCGCCGACGTGTCAAACTAGCGTGCGACGATCGCACGCTCTGTACAGAGAGAGGGCGGGTAGAGGGGGCGGACCAGTAGGCGGCGGCATCGCACATAATACCTAACGTGCGTGCTGCTCGCTCTGAGGAGGAGAGGAAGGGGGCGGACCAGTAGGCGGCGCCGGGCACAGGCTGAGCTGCCTGTCACAGCCGGCGCCGACCTGGCTGAAAGAGAGAAAAAAAAAAACACGCACAGAGCGGCGAGAGAGCGCCCACTACCACCAACGGCGCCATAGGCAAAAATCTATAGTTGCCTAATGACACAGACGCCCCTGCACCAGTATGTTGCCATGGTCCTTCTGTGCTGCTGCTGCTGCTGCTGCTGAACTGAACTCCCGCTTTGTCCTCCTCCTCCTCCTGACTCAGTCGCTACCACGGTACCACCAATGTACTCTGTCTGCGTTATCACTGCCCGGGTCACCGGGTGCATTTAATATTTTGGCCAGCACTATGACGCTGTGCTGCTACTACTACCACCAGTATGTTGCCATGGTCCTTCTGTGCTGCTGCTGCTGCTGAACTGAACGCCCGCTTTGTCCTCCTCCTCCTCCTGACTCAGTCGCTACCACGGTACCACCAATGCACTCTGTCTGCGTTATCACTGCCCGGGTCACCGGGTGCATTTAATTTTTTGGCCAACACTATGACGCTGTGCTACTACTACTACCACCAGTATGTTGGCATGGTCCTTCTGTGCTGCTGCTGCTGAACTGACCGCCCGCATTGTCCTCCTCCTCCTGACTCAGTCGCTTCCACCAATGTACTCTGTCTGCGTTCACACTGCCCGGGTCACCGGGTGCATTTAATTTTTTGGCCAGCACTATGACGCTGTGCTGCTACTACTACCACCAGTATGTTGCCATGGTCCTTCTGTGCTGCTGAATTGACCGCCGGCATTGTCCTCCTCCTCCTGACTCACTCGCTTCCACCAATGTACTCTGTCTGCGTTCACACTGCCCGGGTCACCGGGTGCATTTAATTTTTTGGCCAGCACTGTGACGCTGTGCTGCTACTACTACTACCAGTATGTTGCCGTGGTCCTTCTGTGCTGCTGAACTGACCGCCCGCATAGTCCTTCTCCTGACTCAGTCGCTACCACCACTGCACTCTGCGTTCACACTGCCCGTGTCCACTGACAACTCTGCTGCGATGTCATTGCTAATTGCTGCAAAACAAACAAACAAAAAATTACAAAAACCTCTCTGGTGCCTTTTTGGCGTCAGCCACTCATCCTCCTCCAGCGGTACCTTCGCCGCCAAGTGCCATTGGAACTCACCTTCACCTCTTTGACTGCTTAACGCGTATATCCCTTTTTAAAACCACTTAATACCAATTAATAGCCCCATTTAAAGTGTTGATTTTACTTTAAAATCCATTTTCTCTGTTACTAACGTTAAAAGAAAATCCACCTCCGGGGGGGAATCCACGCGTGATTACGCCATTCACGGCAGAAAATCCGCGTGGTTGCGTGGATGCAAACGAAAATCCGCATGCGGCGGGGCCGAATGCGGATTTTTTTTTGCAACCACGCGGATTGCCGAATTTGTGGATGAGGCACATCCGAGCATCCCTGCCAGCCAGCACAGAGGCAGCAGCAGGTGCCTGCATCCAGCAGCAAGCGCCCCACAGACCTGCTGTCTCTCAGCAACGAGCTCTACAGGACTGTAGAGGCTCCGGCAGCAGTGACTAGAGAGGAGGTGCATGCAGCAGCATCCTCCTCCGGTCACAGCCAGCGCCTGACCCTGCATGGTGGCTGACTACATGGGGTCCTACAGCGGGCTTGACAGCGATGCCCCTGTTGATCCCATGGAGTATTGGGTCAAGCGCCTGGAGATCTGGAGCGAGCTGGCGCAGTACGCCCTGGAAGTGCTGTCCTGTCCCCCTTTCAGCGTGCTGTCCGAGCGCTGCTTCAGTGCAGCTGGTGGCGTGGTCACCGAGAAACGCTCACGTCTGTCTCACAAGTCTGTGGACAGACTGACGTTTCTCAAGATGAACTAGGCGTGGGTGGAAGGCGAGTTCCTGGCCCCTGTTGTCGGCGAGAGGGGGACATGAACTGGCTGCCGGAAGAACCATCGTTAATGTGCCTTACCACCCTTTACCACCTCCTGGCTCCTGCTCACTAAGCCAGCCTGGTTCACTTTGACTATTACGTCACCTGCAGCCACACATTTTACATCTACAGTGGGCTGCTGTGTACTGCTCTTCTGCTGTCTGTCTGTCTTTCCCACTGCCAAGGGTACACAGATTTACCTTCTGCTGCCACTCTGCCACCAGCTATTACGTCAAACAATAGCTGCCCCTGCTGCCTGTATTTACCTTTAAAAAAAAAAAAGGTTTAATTTTTCTGAGGTGCCCGGGTTGAAAACTGTGTTGTCCCAGTTGTGTATTGGACACGATGTGGGCTGCACGACCGCTGTCTGGGACCTCCTGCTGTGTTTATTTACACCCTGGTATCACCGCTAGGTACCAGGGCTATTATGTCACGCTGCCTGCCTGCTGCCACACTCACACTACTCCTCCATTCCTCCTGCTGCTGCTGCTGTCTGTCTGTGTTTCCCACTGCCAAGGGTACACAGATTTACCTTCTGCTGCCACTCTGCCACCAGCTATTACGTCAAACAATAGCTGCCCCTGCTGCCTGTATTCACCTTTAAAAAAAAAAAAGTTTAATTTTTCTGAGGTGCCCGGGTTGAAAACTGTGTTGTCCCAGTTGTGTATTGGACACGATGTGGGCTGCACGACCGCTGTCTGGGACCTCCTGCTGTGTTTATTTACGCCCTGGTATCACCGCTAGGTACCAGGGCTATTATGTCATGCTGCCTGCCTGCTGCCACACTCACACTACTCCTCCATTCCTCCTGCTGCTGCTGCTGTCTGTCTGTGTTTCCCACTGCCAGGGTACACAGATTTACCTTCTGCTGCCACTCTGCCACCACCTATTACGTCAAACAATAGCTATATCTGTGTAATTTGCTATAAAAACAAAACAAAAAAAACATTAAAAAAAAAAGGTTTAATTTTTCTGAGGTGCTTGGGTTGAAAACTGTGTTGTCCCAGTTGTGTATTGGACACGATGTGGGCTGCACTACCGCTGTCTGGGACCTCCTGCTGTGTTTATTTATGCCCTGGTATCACCGCTAGGTACCAGGGCTATTATGTCACGCTGTCTGCCTAATTGACTGCCTGCTGCCACACACTCATCCTCCTCCTCCTGCTGCTGAATTTACCTCCTGCTGTCTGTGTGTTTCCACTGCCAGGGAGCACATACAATGGCGCTTCCACCATGCGCCACCAGCTATTTGTTACGCTCAAAAATAGCTGCATTTCTTTAAAAAAACAATAAAAATATATATAATTTTTATTAATACTTTGTGATATTATTTTTAGAGGTGTCCGGGTTGAAAACTGTGTTGTCCCAGTTGTGTATTGGACATGATGTGGGCTTCACGACCGCTGTCTGGAACCTCATGCTGTGTATTTACGGCCTGGTACCACCGCTAGGTACCACAGCCTATTATGTCTCGCTGCCTGCCTCATTGACTGCCTGCTGCCACAAAATCATCCTCCTCCTCCTGCTGCTGCTGCTGAATTTACCTCCTGCTGTCTGTGTGTTTCCACTGCCAGGGAGCACATACAATGGCGCTTCCAACATGCGTGCGCCACCAGCTATTTATTACGCTCAAAAATAGCTGCATTTCTTTAAAAAAATAAAAATAAAAGAGAAATAAGTGAAGAAGAAGAAGACGATATAGAATGAGAAGAAGATATAGAAAAAGAAGAAAAAAGGAGATGAAGAAGAAGAAGGAGAAGAAGAAGAAGATATAGAAAAAGAAGAAGACGAAATAGAAAAATAATAATAAGAAGAAGATATAGAAAAAGAAGATATAGAAAAAGATATAGAAGAAGAAGATGAAGAAGAAGAAGATGAAGAAGATGAAGAAGATGAAGAAGAAGAAGAAGATGAAGATGAAGAAGATGATGAAGAAGAAGAAGATGAAGAAGAAGAAGAAGAAGAAGAAGAAGAAGATGAAGAAGAAGAAGAAGATGATGAAGAAGAAGAAGATGAAGAAGAAGAAGAAGATGAAGAAGAAGAAGATGAAGAAGAAGAAGATGAAGAAGAAGAAGAAGATGATGAAGAAGAAGAAGATGAAGAAGAAGAAGATGAAGAAGAAGAAGAAGATGAAGAAGAAGAAGAAGAAGATGAAGAAGAAGAAGAAGAAGAAGAAGAAGAAGACGATATAGAAGAAGAAGAAGATATAGAATAAGAAGATATAGAAGAAGAAGAAGAAGAAGATATAGAAGAAGAAGATATAGAAGAAGAAGAAGAAGATGAAGAAAAAGAAGAAGAAGATATAGAAGAAGAAGAAGAAGAAGATATAGAAGAAGAAGATATAGAAGAAGAAGAAGAAGAAGAAGATATAGA
The DNA here is from genome assembly GCF_040937935.1 of Hyperolius riggenbachi. Taxonomy (NCBI): domain Eukaryota; kingdom Metazoa; phylum Chordata; class Amphibia; order Anura; family Hyperoliidae; genus Hyperolius; species Hyperolius riggenbachi. Next base: position 135,355,702 of record NC_090651.1, on the reverse strand, counting down.
AGATGAAGAAGAAGAAGAAGAAGAAGAAGAAGTATATACACTGTACTGAACAGAATTTTGGACACAACTTCTCTTTCCACTTTTTTTTTTTTTTAAAGGAACATCCCCACATAATCACTTGCTGTTGTTACTTGGAAAAAAAAGATGTTTCTTGCATCATTCACCCTCAAAACAAGTGTTGGAAGCTATTTAAGGCCAATTCGAATAGTCAGCTCGAATAATGAGCTCGAATACCGACTCGAATAGTGAGCTCGAAGTCCGAGGTCGAATCGAATAGTAAAAAATATTCGACTTGAATATTCGACCGAATGCGAATAATTTACTATTCGAATTCGACCAAACTTGAATAATAAAAAGGGGTATCCGAGCATCACTGCTGGTGAGTCGCAGTGAAGGCGCCATGAGCGACTTGATCCCATATGCTTTCTTCCTGGAGCGTGCAGTGCGTAGAGTGGTGGATAAAGCTGTAGAGGAGCGTGAACAGGAAGAGGAGGAAGAGTTGTGGGAAACATCACCTGCAGCATCACAGAGGAGGGGGGAGGAGGAGGAGTCATCTGGGGAAGAGGAGTCGGATAAGGAAGGTGTTTTTTTTTTTAGGAGGAGGCAAAAGAACAACCGCAGCAGGTGTCGCAGGGGGCTTGTGCTGCTCACCTTTCCCATGGTATTGTTCGTGACTGGGGGGAGGAGGAGAACTTACCTGACATCACTGAGGTAGAGCAAGACGAGATGGCTAGTACGTCGGCATCCAACTTTGTGCAGATGGCGTCTTTCATGCTGTCCAGCCTATTGAGGGACCCCCGTATAAAAAAACTCAAGATGAATGACCTGTACTGGGTGGCAACGCTACTAGACCCTCGGTATAAGCAGAAAGTGGCAGAGATGTTACCAAATAACCACAAGGCTGAAAGGATGCAGCACTTGCAACACAATTTGGGAAGTATGCTTTACAGTGCGTTTAAGGGTGATGTCACAGCACAGCAGAATAAAGGTGCCGCTGCCAGTAATCTTCCTCGCCTCCTCCTCCCATGTCCACGTAGGCAAGGACAGGACGCTCTAGTGATCTCATGGTGATGTCGGACATGCGGACATTCTTTAGTCCAACGCCTCGCCTTAGCCCTTCCAGATCCACCCTCCACCAATGCCTCGACCGTCAGGTAGCCGACTGTATTGTAGCCGGATTGTAATGGATAGCGGAGAGGCCGCCGCGGTGGTGAGCGGCATGGCGGGCGTATCCGCGTCTCAGCCGACAGCCTCCGCCTTGTGGTTGCATGTTGGAGTTTTGCCTGGTCCGTCAGTCGCACATAGACTGAGGGCTACGCACGCGCCAGGCGACAGGACCTTAATGCAGCTAGAAGGGGAGTCAGCTGATCAGGCGGTCAGCTGACTCCAGTAGTGCTCCGGATTGGCTGAGTGACTGGGGCGGCGCTGTGGAGCACTCTGAGTATATATAGGACCTGCTTGTCAGTTGCTCTTAGTCTGCTGTTGCATATGCTACGTGTTAGCACTCAGACCCTTAGTCAGATCCGAAAGTGTGCTAGAACCAGCAGGAGTTGGGAATCCACACTTAGCCAGATTTTGTTGATAGCTTAAAGTACTAATTGAATTGTATTATTTGTTATGACCCTCTGCTAGCCTTGACCACTCTTCTGTCTTCTGATTCTGTGCCTATGCCTATCTGATCTAGTTGCCGACTCAGCTTATACCTCACTCTGATTCAGTCTTCTGTCTTTCTACCGTATCTGTCCATGTGTTGCCGATCCTGCTTGTCTGACTCTTCTGCCCTCACCAGTGAGCTTAGTTCTGGTGAGGGATTCTCAGTTTAGTAATCACCTGCTCCTCAGGTTGATAGCTGCAGTACAGTCTTAATCACCTGCTCCTTAGGTTGATAACTGCAGTATAGTCTGAATCACCTGCTCCTCAGGTTGATAACTGCAGTACAATCTGAATCACCTGCTCCTCAGGTTGATAGCTGCAGTACAGTCTGAAGTACCTGCTCCTCAGGTTGATAGCTGCAGTACAGTCTTAATCACCTGCTCCTCAGGTGACTAGTCACCACGTTACTGTCCTCTTCACCTGCTCCTCAGGTGATCAGGAGCTGCAGTATAGTCTTGATCTCCTGCCCCTCAGGTGATCATCTGCTGCAGTACAGTCTGAATCACCCGCTCCACGAGTGATAAGTATACATTGTCCTACTGTGCATCATCCGCTCCTCGGGTGAACCTATCACTACTCATCTGTGTCTCCAGCCTGCTGCAGTACTGTTTCCAGAGTTCTATAGAGATACCTCCCTCTACCAGCTCCTCTGGGATAGGGGGTATCTCTATCTATATTTACTGTTGCACCAAACACTATCTTACACCTGGGTGTCCTGTGTCTTGCTATACATGCATTATTGGTTATTTTGCAGATCACCACATAATCAGGTATAATATCTGTATTATTGGTAATTGCAGATCACCAATAATCAAAAAATCTGTTCTTGCTGACACCGATCATTACAGAACAGCAGACTAAACATTATGGACGCACTGCGTAGTCAGGTTGAAGTCCTGACCACCGCGGTAAACAATCTTACCGGGGTGATCAATACCCAACAGACTCAGATCACCCAACTGTCTGGGACAGTTCAGGTACTTCAAACGACTATTGATGCAGTGCGATCCCCTCCAGCCACGGACCTTCGCATGTCCGTACCCAAAAAGTAGATCTGACTTTCAGAATTTTAGAAATCGTGTGCTATCCTATTTTGAGTTGAGGCCTAATCTGTCAGGATCTGAGAACCAGAGGGTAACATTTATAAAGACCCTTTTGTCAGAAGATTCACAAACATGGGCATATGGTCTGCATGCAGAGCATGAGGCTTTATCTTCAGTGCAGGAGTTTTTTAAGGCCATGGCCGTTATTTACGACGATCTGGATGTGGCTATCACAGCTGAGAGGAAGCTAAGGACTCTCAGGCAGGGTCGTAATCCGGTGGAGAGTTATGCCTCAGAGTTTAGGAGGTGGGCTGTGTCAGCTAGATGGGGAACGTATGCCTTATTAGATTGTTTCCTGTCAGGATTGTCCGATGCAGTTTCTGATCTGATGCTAGGGCATCCTGAGCCTAAATCCTTGGACGAGGCAATTTCATTGGCAGTGTGGATTGATCACCGCATTCGCTATCAAAAACTAACACGTGGGAAAAACGCTGTAAGATCTATTTCCTACGCCTCTTCTCCACCTCCGTCACCACAAGACGAACCGATGCAAATCGGTCATTCTAGGTTAACGCAAGTGGAAAAGAATCGCAGACGGTCAGAGAGACTCTGTCTATATTGTGCTGAGGAGGGTCACATTGTCCAGAATTGCCCTAAAAAGTCGGGAAACACTGCCGCCTAGGTGTAGTCAGAGGTAATGCCCTAGGCGAGCCGTTGGTACCTCTAAATAATAGTCACTTGCTCCTTCCTTGCTCCATTACCTGGGAGGGTCGGGCCACGCCCACAGAAGCATTTGTAGACTCAGGTTCTGCAGCCAATTTTATAGATTATGACTTTGTTAAAAAATTGGGGATTCCCTTACTCCCGTTAGACCGTCAGATTCTGATCACGGCAGTAGATGACTCTCTATAGGACAATAGGGGTTCTACATAAGGAGAAACTACAGTTCTTTGTCCTGCAAATGGCAACTTCCACCATAATCCTTGGTATGCCCTAGTTGCAACTACACTCCCCTCAGATCGACTGGGCTTCAGGTCAGCTACAAAGCTGGTCAGCCCATTGTCATCATCATTGTTTAGAGAAAGTTGCTGTTTGTGCCACCAAGGTTCAGGTGAAAGGGGTGCCAGTGCAGTACGCAGAATTTGCTGACGTGTTTTGTCCCAAATCAGCAGATAAACTCCCACCACACCGGAGTTTTGACTGTCCTAAAGAGCTAAGATCAGGTTGTATGCCTCCTAGAGGTCATATTTATAATCTGTCGGGGCCAGAGAAGCTGGCGATGCAGGAATCTGAAAACTTGGCCAAGGGCTTTATCCGTCCTTCCCGGTCACCTGCAGGGGCAGGTTCTTTTTTTACAGAAAAAGGACGGTGGGCTTCGACCTTGTATTGACTATCGGGGGTTGAATAAGATCACAGTAAAGAATCGTTATCCACTGCCATTGATTGACGATTTGTTTGCCCAAGTTACCAATGCCAGTATTTTCTCTAAGTTGGACCTACGAGGGGCATACAACCTTGTACGCATTAGGGACGGTGACGAATGGAAGACGTCATTCAACACGCCCGACGGGCACTACGAGTATCTGGTCATGCCCTTCGGGTTGTGTAATGCCCCTGCCGTCTTCCAAGAGTTGATCAACGAGGTTTTTAGAGAAGTTCTGGGGAAATTTGTGTTAGTGTATCTGGACGATATACTGATTTTCTCACCCAATCTGACAGAACATCGGAAACACGTGAAGTTTGTGTTAAGTAAATTGAGACAGAACTCCTTGTATGCGAAATTAGAGAAGTGCCTGTTCGAAGTCACTAAGGTCCCTTTTTTGGGATATATTATTTCCACTTCAGGTCTCTCCATGGACCCTGAAAAAGTCTCTGCTGTATTGGAATGGCCTCAACCTGTAGGATTGAAGGCACTCCAAAGGTTTCTGGGCTTTGCCAATTACTACAGGAAGTTCATCAAAGGATTTTCTTCTGTAGTGTCACCCCTTACCATCCTTACCAAGAAAGAGGCTGACACTTACCATTGGTCAGCAGAGGCACAGTCTGCCTTTGCTACATTAAAAAGGTTATTTTGTTCTGCTCCCATTTTGAGACACGTGGATGTCACCTTCCCCTTCATTGTTGAGGTGGATGCATCAGAGATTGGGGTTGGGGCTGTGCTGTCTCAGCGCTCTGGCCTTCAAGGCAAACTGCATCCCTGTGCCTTCTTTTCTCGTAGGTTCTCTCCAGCTGAGAAGAACTACGATATCGGCAACCGGGAGCTCTTGGCCATTAAGTTAGCCTTTGAGGAATGGCGTCATTGGCTTGAAGGGGCAAAACATACGATTACAGTCTATACTGGTCATAAAAATTTGGAGTACATCTAGGGGGCCAAAAGGCTTAGCCCCCAGCAGGCTCGCTGGTCCCTGTTCTTTTCAAGGTTCAGATTTATCATAACGTATACTCCAGGCAGGGAGGATGTCAAAGCAGATGCATTATCTAGGTCAGTGGTTCCCAACCTTTTTGGAGTCGTGACACATCACATCAAACGTTCAGATCTCCGTGACACGTACACTAGCGACTGCTGGTGAGTGGCCATTACTGCTGCTGGCATAGTGGTGGGTGCTAGTGAGTGGCCATTACTGCTGCTGGCATAGTGGCGGCTGCTGGTGAGTGGCTTTTGCTGCTGCTTCTGCTGGCATAGTGGGGGCTGCTGGTGAGTGGCTTTTGCTGCTGCTGCTGGCATAGTGGGGGCTGCTGGTGGGTGGCTTTTGCTGCTGCTGCTGCTGGCATAGTGGTGGCTGCTAGTGAGTGGCCATTACTGCTGCTGGCATAGTGACAGCTGCTGGTGAGAGGCTTTTGCTGCTGCTGCTGCTGGCATAGTGGGGGCTGCTGGTGGGTGGCTTTTGCTGCTGCAGGCATAGTGGGGGCTGCTGGTGGGTGGCTTTTGCTGCCGCTGGCATAGTGGGGGCTGCTGGTGGGTGGCTTTTGCTGCTGCTGCTGGCATAGTGGGGACTGCTGGTGGGTGGCTTTTGCTGCTGCTGCTGGCATAGTAGGGACTGCTGGTGGGTGGTGGCTGCTGGCATAGTGGGGGCTGCTGGCATAGTGGGGGCTGCAGGCATAGTGGCTTTTGCTGCTGCTGGCATAGTGGGGGCTGCTTGTCTGTGGTGGCTGCTGGCATAGTGGGGGCTGCTGGCATAGTGGGGGATGCTTGTGTGTGGTGGCTGCTGGCATAGTGGGTTTTGCTGCTGGCATAGTGGGGGCTGCTGGTGTGTGGTGGCTGCTGGCATAGTGGGGGCTGCTGGTGCGTGGTGGCTGCTGGCATAGTGGCTTTTGCTGCTGCTGCTGGCATAGTGGGGGCTGCTGGTGTGTGGTGGCTGCTGGCATAGTGGGGACTGCTGGCATAGTGGGGGCTGCTAATGCGTGGTGGCTGCTGGCATAGTGGGGACTGCTGGCATAGTGGGGGCTGCTGGCATAGTGGGGGCTGCTAATGCGTGGTGGCTGCTGGCATAGTGGGTGCTGCTGGCATAGTGGGGGCTGCTGGCATAGTGGGTTTTGCTGCTGCTGGCATAGTGGGAGCTGCCGGCACAGGGGCTGCTGCTATTTTGGTGGTGGTTGCTGCTGGCAGAGGGGCTGCTTCTCTCACAGCCAGGGGTTGCTGCTGGAACGGGAGCTACTTAATTTTTTTGCAGAGAGGTGGCATGAAAGTGCCTTACTCACTGTCCTCCTCACTGCAGATTGCCTCTCATTCCGCTCCTCCTCCTCAACCGGGACGCTATCTTCCGCGCTGTTCTGTTGCCCCGCTCTGCCAGTGCCTTCCCCTTTTGTTCCGTCCCATAGTAGATAAAGGACTACAAGAAAATGGCCACCGTTGTCCACAAATGTGGATGCTGGCGGCCATTTTCTTGTAGTCCTCTACTAACTACAATGGGACAGAACAAAAGGGGAAGGCATAGCAGGGCAACAGAGAAGCGGGAGGGAGACAGAGCACTGACACGGCGACACATACCTGAAGCTGCCGCGACACATGTATGTGTCGCGGCACATGGGTTGGGAACCACTGATCTAGGTGCTTTGAGGCTGAGACAGTTCAGCCATCAACCCCTGAGACCATTTTACCTCAAAGACTGGTGGTGGCAGCCACGGAAACCTGGCAGGATTGGGCGCTTACTCTAGGGCCTTACCAGCAGGATATCCCAGAAGGGAAGCCCGAGGGGGTACTGTTTGTGCCACTGCCTTTACGCTTACAACTTCTACAGTTGTTTCACGGCCATAAGAATTCAGGACATCCCGGGGCTGCTCGAACTCAGGATCTACTGGCCAGATGTGTATGGTGGCCTTCTTTGGCACTCGATTGCAAATATTTTGTGAGAGAGTGCTCTGTGTGTGCCAGAAATAAGCCCTCTCGCCAAGCACCAGTAGGTACGCTAGAACCGTTGCCAGTGCCAAGTGAACCATGGACTCATTTGTCTATGGACTTTGTAGGAGAACTCTCCAGGTCTGAGGGCAAGACGGTAATCTGGGTGGTAGTTGATAGGTTCAGTAAAATGGCTCATTTCGTCCCATTGAATGGACTCCCCTTGGCCCAGGAATTAGCTGATCTCTTTATTTAGCACATTTTCCGGCTGCATGGCATTCCGGAGAATGTGGTGTCAGATAGGGGAGTCCAGTTTGTGTCTGAATTCTGGAGAGCCTTTTGCCAGCAGCTCAATATGGACCTGTCATTTTCATCAGGCTACCACCCACAGACCAACGGACAGAGTTAACCAGTCCCTGGAGCAATTTCTTAGGTGTTATGTGACAGATGGACAGTCAGATTGGGTAAAGTTCCTGCCATTTGCAGAATTTGCACATAATAACCTAAAGAGTTCCTCTTCAGGTTTTTCTCCATTCCAGGTGGTTTCGGGGAGATCTCCCAAGTTTTCTCCAATACCAGTGGCATCTTCTCCTTTTCCGGCCCTAGAGCATTGGCAAAGGGCATTAACCTTCCTGGCGGTAAGCCCGAGCTGAGCTCGGGCTATGCCGCGCAGGAAGATATCTCAGCCCCTGGTGGGGCGATTTGCTCAGTTTAAAATGCTGTACGCGCAGCTAGCACTTTGCTAGCCGCGCGTACAGCTCGATCGCCGCCGCTCTGCGGCGATCGCCCGCACGCAGCGGCGCAAGAGGGCCCCCCCCCCGCCAGAGCCCTGCGCTGCCCGGACCAATGAGTTCCGGGCAGTGCTATGGGCTGGATCGGAGGTGTCTGACGTCAGGACGTCGGCTGACGTCCATGACGTCATTCCGATCGTCGCCATAGCGACAGGAGAAGCCAAACAGGGGAGCGCGTTATATACACGTTCCCCTGTTTGCTATTGATGCCGGTGACGATCGCACTAGAGGGACACATGCGCCCTCTAGTGGTGTTTCATGTAGCTACCACTCTGGTAGCTTTACATGAAACAAAAAAACAAAAAATTAAAAAAAAAAGGATTTTGCCTAAGTGGCAAAAAAAAATTAACCGCCAGGAGGGTTAAAGGAGATTTGGGTGCTAGTGAAAAGGAATCTGGGGAAAGCCTTCCAGACTCAGAAAAAACAGGCAGATAAGAGGCGGTCTGTAGAGTGGAAGTTTTCCCCAGGAGACATGGTGTGGGTGTCTACTCGGCACCTGGCCCTAAAGCAACCATCACCCAAGTTGGGACCCAGATTTGTAGGCCCATATCCCCCCCCCCCCCCCCCCGTGATAGTTGACGGCCAACCCGAGTATGAGATTGAGAAGATTTTAGTTTCTCGGTTGGTGCAGAATTCTGTACAGTACCTGGTCCATTGGAAGGGGTATGGCCTGGAAGAGAGTACTTGGGTGCCGGATTGCCGCATGCATGCTGAGGAGTTAAAAAGGGAGTTTCATGAGTTACACCCTGAAAAGCCGTGTAAGAAGTGTCCGGGGTCCACTCCTCAGGGGAAGGGGGGGGTACTGTAATGGATAGCGGAGAGGCCGCCGCGGTGGTGAGCGGCATGGCGGCCGTATCCGCGTCTCAGCCGGCGGCCTCCGTCGCGTGGTTACATGTAGGAGTTTTGCCTGGTCCCTCAGTCGCACATAGACTGAGGGCTACGCACGCGCCAGGCGACAGGACCTTTATGCAGCTAGAAGGGGAGTCAGCTGCTGATCAGCCGGTCAGCTGACTCCAGTAGTGCTCCGGATTGGCTGAGTGACTGGGGCGGCGCTGTGGAGCGCTCTGAGTATATATAGGACCTGCCTGTCAGTTGCTCTTAGTCTGCTGTTGCATATGCTACGTGTTAGCACTCAGACCCTTAGATCCGAAAGTGTGCTAGAACCAGCAGGAGCTGGGGATCCACACTTAGCCAGATTCTGTTGATAGCTTAAAGTACTAATTGAATTGTATTATTTGTTATGACCCTCTGCTAGCCTTGACCACTCTTCTGTCTTCTGATTTTGTGCCTATGCCTATCTGATCTAGTTGCCGACTCAGCTTATACCTCACTCTGATTCAGTCTTCTGTCTTTCTACCGTATCTGTCCGTGTGTTGCCGATCCTGCTTGTCTGACTCTTCTGCCCTCACCAATGAGCTTAGTTCTGGTGAGGGATTCTCAGTTTAGTAATCACCTGCTCCTCAGGTTGATAGCTGCAGTACAGTCTTAATCACCTGCTCCTCAGGTTGATAACTGCAGTATAGTCTGAATCACCTGCTCCTCAGGTTGCTAGCTGCAGTACAGTCTGAATCACCTGCTCCTCAGGTTGATAGCTGCAGTACAGTCTGAACTACCTGCTCCTCAGGTTGATAGCTGCAGTACAGTCTTAATCACCTGCTCCTCAGGTGACTATTCACTACGTTATTATCCTCTTTACCTGCTCCTCAGGTGATTAGGAGCTGCAGTATAGTCTTGATCTCCTGCCCCTCAGGTGATCATCTGCTGCAGTACAGTCTGAATCACCCGCTCCAAAAGTGATAAGTATACATTGTCCTACTGTGCCTCATCTGCTCCTCGGGTGAACCTATCACTACTCATCCGTGTCTCCAGCCTGCTGGAGTGCTGTTTCCAGAGTTCTATAGAGATACCTCCCTTTACCAGCTCCTCTGGGATAGGGGGTATCTCTATCTATATTTGCTGTTGCACCAAACACTATCTTACACCTGGGTGTCCTGTGTCTTGCTATACGTGCATTATTGGTGATTCTGCAGATCACCACATAATCAGGTATAACATCTGTATTATTGGTAATACTGCAGATCACCAATAATCAGAAAATCTGTTCTTGCTGACACCGATCGTTACACGGATATAGACACTCTGAGCAGCAATGAACCCCTGGACTACTGGGAGCTGTCACAATTTGCCATCCAACTTCTGGCTTGCTCTGCCTCAAGTGTCCTGTCAGAAAGGACCTTCAGCACAGCTGGAGGCATTGTCAGTGAGAAGAGAAGTCGCCTAGGTCAAAAAAGTGTTCAGTACCTCACCTTTTTCAAAATGAATGAGGCATGGATCCCGGAGGGCTACTGCCTGCCCGAAGACTAAGTCGGTCCCCACACACAGCATCTCTGCCTGCAGGCCATGTGACTGCCTGCCCGAAGACTAAGTCAGTCCCCACACAGCATCTATGCCTGCCTGCCTGCCGGCCGCTGCTGCCTGCCCCAAGACTAAGTCATTCCCCACACAGCATCTCTGCCTGCAGGCCACTTGACTGCCTTCTCCGCCACCACCAACAGGGTCCTGAATTTTTAAGGCTGCTGCTAGCAGCGGCGGCTATAAAGTTTTTCTGGTGCGTGTACATGCCTGCATAATTTTTCTGGCTACACTGCGGCTGCAACAACAAAACAAAAGGCATGTACAAGTGTCAATTCCCCTTCATGATCGTTACCTTGCCGCGGTGAAGGGGCTTGCGTATCACAATGAGGCAATGACCTATATGAGTGTGTTGGGGGGCACACCCAGGATAATAAGGTCGTTGCTTCATTGTGGACAGACCAAATTCGATCAGCTGGACAGTCACTGTTGTTCTGTAATTGAGCTACCTCAGCCCGACCATATGGGCTTGAAAACCGCCATCGCCTGCACTCTCGCCATCTGCGCACCAGTCCAGCACGGCCATCACTACACAAACAGCTGTTTGCGGTGCGTTACACAGTGAGTTTGGTCTGTCAGTGTGAATCAATACACTACTTACACTACCTTTTCCATGTATAGATGTTTTCAAGTACTTTATGCCTCCAGTTTAGGAATGCAATGTGATTTCTGCCCTTTAGGTATTATAACTAGTGTTGGGCGAACATCTAGATGTTCGGGTTCGGGCCGAACAGGCCGAACATGGCCGCGATGTTCGGGTGTTCGACCCGAACTCCGAACATAATGGAAGTCAATGGGGACCCGAACTTTTGTGGTTTGTAAAGCCTCCTTACATGCCACATACCCCAAATTTACAGGGTATGTGCACCTTGGGAGTGGGTACAAGAGGAAAAAAAAATTAGCAAAAAGAGCTTATAGTTTTTGAGAAAATCGATTTTAAAGTTTCAAAGGGAAAACTGTCTTTTAAATGCGGGAAATGTCTGTTTTCTTTGCACAGGTAACATGTTTTTTGTCGGCATGCAGTCATAAATGTAATACATATAAGAGGTTCCAGGAAAAGGGACCGGTAACGCTAACCCAGCAGCAGCACACGTGATGGAACAGGAGGAGGGTGGCGCAGGAGGAGAAGAAGGCCACGCTTTGTGAGACACAACAACCCCGGCCTTGCATGAGGGCAAGAAGCGTGCGGATAGCAGGCTTTGTACCGCCATGCAGTCATAAATGTAATAAAGATAAGTGGTTCAATAAACAGGGACCACGCGGCAACGCTAACCCAGCAGCAGCAGACGTGATGGAACAGGAGGAGGCGCAGGAGGAGAAGGCCACGCTTTGTGAGACACAACAACCCAGGCCTTGCATGAGGGCAAGAAGCGTGCGGATAGCATGCTTTGTACCGCCATGCAGTCATAAATGTAATAAAGATAAGTGGTTCAATAAACAGGGACCACGCGGCAACGCTAACCCAGCAGCAGCAGACGTGATGGAACAGGAGCAGGCGCAGGAGGAGAAGGCCACGCTTTGTGAGACACAACAACCCAGGCCTTGCATGAGGGCAAGAAGCGTGCGGATAGCATGCTTTGTACCGCCATGCAGTCATAAATGTAATAAAGATAAGTGGTTCAATAAACAGGGACCACGCGGCAACGCTAACCCAGCAGCAGCAGACGTGATGGAACAGGAGCAGGCGCAGGAGGAGAAGGCCACGCTTTGTGAGACACAACAACCCAGGCCTTGCATGAGGGCAAGAAGCGTGCGGATAGCATGCTTTGTACCGCCATGCAGTCATAAATGTAATAAAGATAAGTGGTTCAATAAACAGGGACCACGCGGCAACGCTAACCCAGCAGCAGCAGACGTGATGGAACAGGAGCAGGCGCAGGAGGAGAAGGCCACGCTTTGTGAGACACAACAACCCAGGCCTTGCATGTGGACAAAAAGCGTGCGGATATAGCAGCAATGCTTTTTGCCGCCATGCAGTCATAAATGTAATACAGATGAGAGGTTCAATAAACAGGGCCCGGAAACGCAACACCATCCCAGATGTTCATTGGTCATGTTACTTGGTTGGGGTCCTGGAGTGTTGCGTAGTCATTTCCAATCCAGGATTGATTCATTTTAATTTGAGTCAGACGGTCTGCATTTTCTGTAGAGAGGCGGATACGCCGATCTGTGACGATGCCTCCGGCAGCACTGAAACAGCGTTCCGACATAACGCTGGCTGCCGGGCAAGCCAGCACCTCTATTGCGTACATTGCCAGTTCGTGCCAGGTGTCTAGCTTCGATACCCAATAGTTGAAGGGTGCAGATGGATGGTTCGACACAGCTACGCCATCTGACATGTAGTCCTTGACCATCTTCTCCAGGCGATCGGTGTTGGAGGTGGATCTGCACGCTTGCTGTTCAGTGGGCTGCGGCTGCATGGGTGTCAGAAAATTTTCCCACTCCAAGGACACTGCCGATACCATTCCCTTTTGGGTACTAGCTGCGGCTTGCGTTGTTTGCTGCCCTCCTGGTCGTCCTGGGTTTGCGGAAGTCAGTCTGTCTGCGTACAACTGGCTAGAGGAGGGGGAGGATGTCAATCTCCTCTCTAAAGTCTCCACAAGGGCCTGCTGGTATTCTTCCATTTTGACCTGTCTGACTCTTTCTTCAAGCAGTTTTGGAACATTGTGTTTGTACCGTGGATCCAGAAGGGTATAAACCCAGTAATTGGTGTTGTCCAGAATGCGCACAATGCGTGGGTCACGTTCAATGCAGTCTAGCATGAATTGAGCCATGTGTGCCAGAGTCCTACCAGAATCCTCATCATCCTCTTGTGAGCGTTGTGATAGTTGTTGTGATGCATCATAGTCGTCACCTTCCTCCTGGTCTGCTTCTGCTGACCATTCGCGTTGAATTGTGGAAGTCCAACGTGCACCGCTCTGGCCCTCGTCAGTGGTGGCATGAAATTCCTGCTCCAACTCCAGCTGTTCCTCCTCCTCTTCTTCGTCATAGCTGCTGGGGCCAGCGTTCCCTGAGGCGGATGGCCTGATGTTGGTACCATCACGCTGATCGTTTTCTCCTTCAGATTCCCCCAGTTGCATCATGACAGCTGTTTCCTTGATTTTTAACATCGACCTCTTCAGTAAACACAGCAGTGGTATGGTAATGCTGACTGAAGAGTTGTCACTGCTCACAAGCAACGTGGATTGCTCAAAATTTTGGAGGACTTGGCAGAGGTCCAACATGTTGGCCCAATCGGATCCACAGAAGCTTGGCAGCTGGCCGGATGCGCCTCGGTACTGCGCCGTCATGTACTGGACCACTGCACTCTTCTGCTCGCAAAAGCGGGCTAGCATGTGCAGCGTAGAATTCCAGCGCGTAGGGACATCACACAGCAAGCGATGGTGGGGGAGATTGAAGCGCTCCTGCATCTTGGCGAGTGCCCCCGAAGCAGTACTGGAATTTCTACAATGTTTGGACACTCGACGCACCTTCAACAGCAGATCGGGCACGCCTGGGTATGTCCTCAGGAACCGCTGAACTACTAGGTTCATCACGTGCGCCAGGCAAGGGATGTGTGTCAGCTTAGCCAACCTTAAAGCGCGAATGAGATTACTCCCATTATCACACACAACCATGCCCGGTTTCAGGTCCAGCGGTGCCAGCCACAAATCCGTCTGTTCCTTTATTCCCCTCCAAATTTCCTCCCCTGTGTGCTGCTTATCCCCAAGGCAGATTAGCTTCAGCAACGCTTGCTGACGCATGCCAACAGCTGTGCTGCACTGCTTCCACGATCCTACTGCTGCTGGGTTAGCGTTTCCGGATGAGGTACAGCTTTGAGATGCGTTGGAGGAGAAGGAGTCAGAGAGGTAGGTGCTGCTGTTGTTATCCAGTGGGAGGGACGGCGGTGCAGCTGTTTGTGGCGTGGGCAACACCCGTGCCGTAGCAGGTGAGGAATCGCTGCCAGGCTCCACAAGGTTCACCCAGTGCGCGGTAAGGGAGATGTATCGACCCTGGCCGAACGCACTCGTCCAGGTGTCAGTGGTGAGGTGAACCTTGCAGGCAACGGCATTCTTCAAGCTTCGGGTTATTTTGCTGACCACGTGCTCATGCAACTCAGGCACTGCAGAGCGTGCAAAGTGGTAGCGGCTGGGAACCACGTAACGTGGGATGGCCACTGACATCATGCCCTTGAAGCTGTTTGTCTCCACCAATCGATATGGCAGCATTTCGCAGGCCAGAAGCTTGGCTATGCTGGCTGTTACTGCCACGGCCCGGGGGTCATTTGCTGGCAATTTCCTCTTGCGCTCAAACATCTCCGACACAGACAACTGAACCGTAGCGCTGCACACGGAAGGGCTGTTGGTTGTTGTGTTTGATGAACACTGGGAGACCTCAAGAGCACTACTCCGGAAAGTGACAGTGTCAGCGTCGTCTGATGTTTGTGAATGTTGTGAACCACGCAATGGCTGGGCTACTGCTGCTGCTGAGGCGGGTCTGGTGAACCCAAGGGAGGCAGTGTTGTTTCTGGTACCCTGTCCTGACGCGTTTGCCCAAAGAGTGGGATGTTTGGATAGCATGTGACGGCTCATGCTGGTGGTGGAGAGGTTGTTAATATTTTTCCCCCTGCTCAGGCGGGTCTTGCACACCTTGCAAATCGCCATGGTAACATCCTCAGTGCAGTCTTCAAAGAAAGCCCAGACTTTGGAGCACCTGCCTCCTTGCTGGCGATTTCTGTTTGCTCCTCTTTTGCCTCTCACTTGAACTTCCACGCTTGTGGTGCCTGAAATTGCGCGCCGCCTACCTTGTGGCACAAGGCGAACTCGTGCAGCAGTGTGTTCTTCAACAGACTCATCTGTGCTGCTGCTACGACGGCGATGTTCTCGTTCACAAACAAAATCTGGGTCTCTGTCCACATTGTCCATACCCTCCTCTTCCATCTCCTCAAACTCGTCATATGTCATTGTGGGCCACCGCCGTGGAGTAGAGCTCCCCACAACAACCTCTGCGCAGCACACTCCAACGTCGTCTTCCAGATCTTGTCGGCCGACCTCCTGCAATTGCAACCCCTCCTGCCCAAATTGCTCTGGGATTTGGGTTTCCGAGTCCTCTTCGGACTCGCCTTGTATTTCAGTGCGCGGTGCATTTCCCACAGTTAACGGTTGTGAATCCAGGCACAACATTTCTGGCTGTTCCTCCATTGACCTTTGAAAGGTGGAAGTTTGTTGGGCTGGGAATAGCTCCTGCGAATACCCCATTGTGTCCTGAGGTAATTCATCGGACTGGTTATCTGGCAGTTGTGTGCGTGGTGTCGCTGCCGGTTGTGTCAGCTTTGTGCCCACTGGCTCCTTGTAACTGGCTGAGGACTCGGACCTCGTGCGTGATGTGCTGGTGCTGCTTAACCCACTGCTGGACGCTTGAGAGGTCATCCAAGTAATTATCTGGTCCTGTTCTTTTGGATTTGTGAGGGTTGTTGTCCTGGACAACATGGGCGGTATTGAGTGGGTTTTCTTGGGTGCTCCCCTGTGGCCTGTACGTGAACCGTCAGGGGAAACACCTCTTCCCTTGCCCCTCCCTCTTTCACCGGATTTCTTCCTCATTTCACTTATCCTTACAGTACACGCTGACTGGCAGCAGTACAGTGGCAGTACAGAAATGCTATACAGTACCACTATTCCCAGCAGCGACACAGAGCACAATGCTATACAGTGACGGGTGAGCGGTGTACCACTATTCCCAGCAGACACAGAACAGTACACAGAATGCTATATAGTGTGGCTGAACGAGCGGTGTACCACTATTCCCAGCAGACACAGAACAGTACACAGAATGCTATATAGTGTGGCTGAACGAGCGGTGTACTACTGTTCCCAGCAGACACAGAACAGTACACAGAATGCTATATAGTGTGGCTGAACGAGCGGTGTACTACTGTTCCCAGCAGACACAGAACAGTACACAGAATGCTATATAGTGTGGCTGAACGAGCGGTGTACCACTATTCCCAGCAGACACAGAACAGTACACAGAATGCTATATAGTGTGGCTGAACGAGCGGTGTACTACTGTTCCCAGCAGACACAGAACAGTACACAGAATGCTATATAGTGTGGCTGAACGAGCGTTGTACTACTGTTCCCAGCAGACACAGAACAGTACACAGAATGCTATATAGTGTGGCTGAACGAGCGGTGTACTACTGTTCCCAGCAGACACAGAACAGTACACAGAATGCTATATAGTGTGGCTGAACGAGCGGTGTACTACTGTTCCCAGCAGACACAGAACAGTACACAGAATGCTATATAGTGTGGCTGAACGAGCGGTGTACCACTATTCCCAGCAGACACAGAACAGTACACAGAATGCTATATAGTGTGGCTGAACGAGCGGTGTACTACTGTTCCCAGCAGACACAGAACAGTACACAGAATGCTATATAGTGTGGCTGAACGAGCGGTGTACCACTATTCCCAGCAGACACAGAACAGTACACAGAATGCTATATAGTGTGGCTGAACGAGCGGTGTACTACTGTTCCCAGCAGACACAGAACAGTACACAGAATGCTATATAGTGTGGCTGAACGAGCGGTGTACCACTATTCCCAGCAGACACAGAACAGTACACAGAATGCTATATAGTGTGGCTGAACGAGCGGTGTACTACTGTTCCCAGCAGACACAGAACAGTACACAGAATGCTATATAGTGTGGCTGAACGAGCGGTGTACCACTGTTCCCAGCAGACACAGAACAGTACACAGAATGCTATATAGTGTGGCTGAACGAGCGGTGTATTACTGTTCCCAGCAGACACAGAACAGTACACAGAATGCTATATAGTGTGGCTGAACGAGCGGTGTACTACTGTTCCCAGCAGACACAGAACAGTACACAGAATGCTATATAGTGTGGCTGAACGAGCGGTGTACTACTGTTCCCAGCAGACACAGAACAGTACACAGAATGCTATATAGTGTGGCTGAACGAGCGGTGTACTACTGTTCCCAGCAGACACAGAACAGTACACAGAATGCTATATAGTGTGGCTGAACGAGCGGTGTACTACTGTTCCCAGCAGACACAGAACAGTACACAGAATGCTATATAGTGTGGCTGAACGAGCGGTGTACTACTGTTCCCAGCAGACACAGAACAGTACACAGAATGCTATATAGTGTGGCTGAACGAGCGGTGTACCACTATTCCCAGCAGACACAGAACAGTACACAGAATGCTATATAGTGTGGCTGAACGAGCGGTGTACTACTGTTCCCAGCAGACACAGAACAGTACACAGAATGCTATATAGTGTGGCTGAACGAGCGGTGTACCACTATTCCCAGCAGACACAGAACAGTACACAGAATGCTATATAGTGTGGCTGAACGAGCGGTGTACTACTGTTCCCAGCAGACACAGAACAGTACACAGAATGCTATATAGTGTGGCTGAACGAGCGGTGTACTACTGTTCCCAGCAGACACAGAACAGTACACAGAATGCTATATAGTGTGGCTGAACGAGCGGTGTACTACTGTTCCCAGCAGACACAGAACAGTACACAGAATGCTATATAGTGTGGCTGAACGAGCGGTGTACTACTGTTCCCAGCAGACACAGAACAGTACACAGAATGCTATATAGTGTGGCTGAACGAGCGGTGTACTACTGTTCCCAGCAGACACAGAACAGTACACAGAATGCTATATAGTGTGGCTGAACGAGCGGTGTACTACTGTTCCCAGCAGACACAGAACAGTACACAGAATGCTATATAGTGTGGCTGAACGAGCGGTGTACTACTGTTCCCAGCAGACACAGAACAGTACACAGAATGCTATATAGTGTGGCTGAACGAGCGGTGTACTACTGTTCCCAGCAGCGACACACAATGACTGGGGGGGACCCTGGCTAGCGTGGCTGGAGCGCGAACTACCCTGCCTGCCTACCCAAAGCTAAACCCACAGACAAATGGCGGAGATATGACGTGGTTCGGGTATTTATTTACCCGAACCACGTGACAGTTCGGCCAATCAGAGCGCGTTCGGGTCCGAACCACGTGACCCGTTCGGCCAATCACAGCGCTAGCCGAACGTTCGGGGAACGTTCGGCCATGCGCTCTTAGTTCGGCCATATGGCCGAACGGTTTGGCCGAGCACCGTCAGGTGTTCGGCCGAACTCGAACATCACCCGAACAGGGTGATGTTCTGCAGAACCCGAACAGTGGCGAACACTGTTCGCCCAACACTAATTATAACCCTGCTATGCGTCAAATCCATAATTTTCCCGGGGACTTTTGGGGTTTATTCCACTCCGCCATGCCCCCTTCCAGGTGTTAGACGCCTTGAAACATCGTTTCCATCACTTTTGTGGCCAGAAACAGTGTTTGTAGTTTTTTTAAAGTTCACCTGCCCATTGAAGTCTATTGCGGTTCGTGAGTTCGCTGGTTCGCAAACTTTTGCTGAAGTTCGCGTTCATGAACCCAAAATCAGAGGTTTTCACCATCTCTAGTTACAAGCACTCTGGTCCCCTGTGACCACGCTATATGTACCAAACTTCTCCCTTCCCCCATCATTCCCTCCCTTGCTCCAATCATTAGACCTGCTTTTCAGCTGGTGGCTCTCTCCTGCCAATGAGAGAGGCACCCAAACAAGACCTGCCCCACACCCAATCCAGGCCAGGAAGTAGCAGCAGCTACAGGGAAGAGAGAGAGAGCTGCATCGTCACTTAGTCTGGGATGTTTGACTTCTCCCCCCAGCCACTGGCATCAAAGTGCTATAAAGCAATGTGATGCCAGTGAGTCTCAGTCCGGAACTTCTGCTCAAGGGTGATGACTTCTGCATTGAAGCTGGATCAGATGTCACAGTGCGTGTGTGACATAATGCAGAGCCCTGTCAACCAGGCAGGGCTGCATGTCACACACGCGCTCACAATCTAATCCATACCATAGTCATAGGCTATAGGCCTCGTGACAGTTAAAAATGGCGCTGCGTGCCAGGGGAATAAAAAGGACGCACCATAGACTTACATTATATAACGTTATTTAGCGTTATAAGTGTTAAAAATTGGCGCAGGCAGTGTGCCTTACACTTACAACGCTAAATAGCGTTATAAGTGTTCAAAAATGCAGCGGGGGTCGGGGGAGGAGAGAGGCAGCGGGACACTACAGAGCATAGCCATTGGGGGAGGATGTGTGCAGAAGCATACGTTACCTTGTCCCGGCCGTCGATCACTCCTTCCCTCCGCTCCTTCACTTCTTCCATTTGTTTACTGTAGTCCTGCAGCCGGCCAATCACCATGTGGCTTCAGTCTCCGCATGGTGATTGGCCGGCTGCAGGACTACAGTAAACGAATGGAAGGAGCAGAGGGAAGGAGCGATCGCCGGCCCAGGACAAGGTAACGTATGCCTCTGCATACATCCGCTGCCTATGCCCTCTAGTGTCCCGCTGCCTCTCTCCCCCAGCCCCCACTGCCTATACTAGCCCTGCATGTTTATCATGGCGCACTGCTCTGCAATCAATGTAGCATAAAACGAAATTTACCGTTTTATTGTATTTACATTAAAACGGTAAATAGCGTTTTATGATACATTTATCGTCAGAATGGTGCGCCATTTTTCTCCCTGCGACTTTTTCAGATGGACCCATAGGCCTACCATATTATTATTATGTCTTCATATAGCGCCAGGGGCGGCGCCAGGGGGGTGCTTGGGGGTGCTCGAGCACCCCCTAGAATTGTCCAAGCACCCCCAAAGCACCCCCTGGAGTGAACTGACTTCAGGTGTCTAAAAGACCCCAAGTCAGTTCACACAGCGGCAGCACGGAGCAGCAGGCAGGGCTACGGTAAGATGGCCACCCGAAGCCCTGTTCTGCAGACTTCGGGCGGCCATTTTCCCGTAGCCCTGCTCTCAGCATGCAAGCAGGAAGTCTCGTCGTGACGTCGGGAAGGAAGAGGATCGTGGGCGCGCGGGCGCTTCGCGCCACAAGGAGGTCGTGCCAGTGGTCGGGAAAGAAGGTCTTCTGGCTGTAGGTGAGTAAATGGGTTTTTCTTTTCTTTTTCAGGTGGTGCTGATTGTGCATATTGGGGTCATTTCTGCTACGGATTGTGCATATTGGGGTCATATCTGCTACGGATTGTACATATTGGGGTCATATCTGCTCTGGATTGTGCATATTGGGGTCATATCTGCTACGGATTGTGCATATTGGGGTCATATCTGCTACGGATTGTGCATATTGGGGTCATATCTGCTACGGATTGTGCATATTGGGGTCATATCTGCTACGGATTGTGCATATTGGGGTCATTTCTGCTACCGATTGTGCATATTGGGGTCATATCTGCTACGGATTGTGCATATTGGGGTCATATCTGCTACGGATTGTGCATATTGGGGTCATATCTGCTACGGATTGTGCATATTGGGGTCATTTCTGCTACCGATTGTGCATATTGGGGTCATATCTGCTACCGATTGTGCATATTGGGGTCATTTCTGCTACCGATTGTGCATATTGGGGTCATATCTGCTGCCGATTGTGCATATTGGGGTCATATCTGCTACCGATTGTGCATATTGGGGTCATTTTTGCTACTGATTGTGCATATTGGGGTTATTTCTGCTACCGATTGTGCATACTGGGGTCATATCTGCTACCGATTGTGCATATTGGGGTCATATCTGCTGCGGATTGTGCATATTGGGGTCATATCTGCTACCGATTGTGCATATTGGGGTCATATCTGCTGCGGATTGTGCCTATTGGGGTCATATCTGCTGCGGATTGTGCATATTGGGGTCATATCTGCTGCGGATTGTGCATATTGGGGTCATATCTGCTGCCGATTGTGCATATTGGGGCCATATCTGCTACCGATTGTGCATATTGGGGCCATATCTGCTACCGATTGTACATATTGGGGCCATATCTGCTACCGATTGTGCATATTGGGGCCATATCTGCTACCGATTGTGCATATTGGGGCCATATCTGCTACCGATTGTGCATATTGGGGTTATTGAACATGTTTTTTATTCAAATCTGCGCACATTACGTCTATTTTTTTGAGAAAACATGCACAATTATGTGAATTTTCTGGGGAAAGGGGCACCAATACTTGGACCCTCTGTCTTTGCGTTGCACTTTTAAAGGGAACCCGAGGTGAGAATAATATTGAGGCTGCCATATTTATCTCCTTTTAAGTAATACCAGCTGCCTGGCTGCCGTGTTGGTCCTCTGCCTCTAATTCTTTCAACCATAGACCCTGAACAAGCATGCAGCAGGTCAGGGGTTTCTGACAATATTGTCAGAACTGACAAGATTAGCTGCATGCTTGTTTCTGGTGTAATTCAGTTCACTACTACAGCCAAATAGATCAGCAGGGCTGCCAGGCAACTAGAATTGTTTAAAAGGAAATAAATATGGCAGCCACCATATCACTCTCACCCTGGGTTCACTTTAAATTACAGTTAGCCCCGCCCTCATCCGGTCATGACCACACCCATTTTTTCGCCGCGGCGCGCTTTACGCGCCGCAGGTTGTAGCCACACCCATTTTTTGCCGCGGTCGTCAGCTCCCCCGGAAATTGGTCCAGCACCTGCTTAGCACCCCCTAAAATAAATTCCTGGAGCCGCCACTGTATAGCGCTGACATCTTCTGCAGCACTTTACAGAGTACACAGTCCTGTCACTGACTGTCCTCTGGGGAGCTCACAATCTAATCTTACTATAGTCATAGTCTAATGTCTTCCTATGTTATTAATAATATGTATTTATATAGCACTGACATCTTCTGCAGCACTTAACAGAGTCCATGGTCATAACGCTGACTGTCCTCAGAGGAGCTCACAATCTAACTCATACCACAGTCATAGCCTAATGTCCTACCGTATTATTATTATGTATTTATGTAGCACTGACATCTTCTGCAGCACTTTACAGAGTCCATTGTCATGTCACTGACTGTCCTCAGAGGAGCTCATAATCTATACCATAGCCCGTGACAGTTAAAAAAGGCGCACAACGCCAGGGGAATGAAAACGACGCCGCATAGACTTACATTATCATACCCCCCAACCGTCCCGTTTTCATCGGGATTCTCCCGATTTCGGGGGGGGGGGGGACCCTCCCGCTATCCCTGGCCCCCCTCTTGAATCCCGACGGCCGGGCAGAGAATGGAGGCGGAAAAAATGATTGAGGCTCCAGCCGCGGTACTGAGGGATGCGGGAGCTTCACACCTCCCTCCCTCTCTCTGAATGCCCCCTAATGTATTTCTGTGTCCCCTCCCCTCCCCCCCTGTAGGCAGAGTGAGCGCAGCAGAGCGGGCAGTCGAGTCTTCTTACCGCTGATCCATGTGTACTGTCTGGCATCGGACTTCCATGTGCTTCCTGTTTACTATGACGTCACAGGAAGCAGATGGAAGTCCGATGCCAGACAGTACGCGTGGATCAGCGGTAAAAGGACTCGACTGCCCGCTCCGCTGCGCTCACTCTGCCTACGGGGGGGACACAGACATACATTAGGGGGCATTCAGAGAGGGAGGAAGGGAGGAAGTATTGAAGCCGGCTCCCGCATCCCTTAGTACCGCGGCTGGAGCCTCGATCATTTTTCTGCCTCCATTCTCTGCCCAGACCCTCCTCCCCACCCACGGGCATTCCCCCCCCCCTCCACTGACAACCCCCCTACCCACCAAGTGTCAGTGTACCCTGCCCCAGGCACCCTGGCCCCTGCACCCTGCCCCAGGCACCCTGCACCCTTCCCCAGGCACCCTGGCCCCAGGAACCCTTCCCCAGGCACCCTGCACCCTCCTTCCCCAGGCACCCTGCACCCTTCCCCAGGCACTCAGCCCCTGGCCCCTGCACCCTTCCCCAGGCACCCTGCACCCTTCCCCAGTGTCAGTGTACCCGGGCCCCTGCCCCAGGCACCCTGGCCCCAGGCACCCTGCCCCTGGCCCCTGCACCCTGCCCCAGGCACCCTGCACCCTTCCCCAAGCACCCTGGCCCCTGCACCCTTCCCCAGGCACCCTGCACCCTTCCCCAGGCACCCTGCCCCTGGCCCCTGCACCAGGCACCCTGGCCCCTGCACCCTTCCCCAGGCACCCTGCACCCTCCTTCACCAGGCACCCTGCACCTTTCCCCAGGCACCCTGCCCCTGGCCCCTGCACCCTTCCCCAGGCACCCTGCACCCTTCCCTAGGCACCCTGCACCCTTCCCCAGTGTCAGTGTACCCTGGCCTCTGCCCCAGGCACCCTGCCCCTGCACCCTGCCCCAGGCACCCGGCATCCTTCCCCAGGCACCCTGCCCCAGGCACCCTGCACCCTTCCCCAGGCACCCTGCACCCTTCCCCTGCACCCTTCCCCTGGCCCCAGGCACACTGCCCCTGCACCCTTCCCCAGGCACCCTGCACCCTTCCCCAGGCACCCTGCCCCTGACCCCTGCACCCTTCCCTAGGCACCCCACACCCTCCTTCCCCAGGCACCCTGCCCCTGGCCCCAGCACCCTTCCCCAGGCACCCTGCACCAGGCACCCTGGCCCCTGCACCCTTCCCCAGGCACCCTGCACCCTTCCCCAGGCACCCTGCTCTTGGCCCCTGTCCCAGGCACCCAGTGCCTGCCCCCTGTTCCAGGCACCCTGTCCCTGCACCCTGTTCCAGGCACCCAGTCTCTGCTCCAGGCACCCAGTCCCTGCACCCAGTCCCAGCACCCTGCACCAGGCAACCTGTCCCTGCACCCTGTCCTTGCACCCTGCTACAGGCACCCTGCTCCAGGCACCCAGTCCCTGCACCCTGCTCCAGGCACCCTGTCCCTGCACCCTGCCCCAAGCACCCTGCTCCAGGCACCCTGTCCTTGCACCCTGCTCCAGGCACCCTGTCCCTGCACCAGGCACCCTGTCCCTGCACCAGGCACCCTGTCCATGCACCCTGTCCCAGCACCCTGCTCCAGGCACCCTGTCCTTGCACCCTGCTCCAGGCACCCAGTCCCTGTACCCTGCCACAGGTACCCTGGCCCCTGTACCCTGCCCCAGGCACCCTGGCCCCTGTACCCTGCCCCAGGCACCCAGTCCCTGCACCCTTCCCCAGGCACTCTGCCCCAGCACCCTGCCCCAGCCACAATTAAAAACCAATAGTCTGGCAATATAGTTTAATATGCAGCAAAGTGACACAATACAGCTCTCCTATACATTATCCCAGCCACACTACCCTAACCAGCACCCTGCCCCAGCTTGAACTGCCCTAACCAGCACCCTGCCCCAGCCACAACTGCCCAAACCACCAGCACCCTGTCCCTGCCCCAGCCTGAACTGCCATACCCTGCCCCAGCCACTAGCCTGAACTGCCGAACCACCAGCACCCTGTCCCTTCCTCAACCTGAACTGCCCTAACCAGCACCCTGTCCCTGCACACTGCCCTAACCAGCACCCTTTCCCTGCACCCAGCCACCAGCCTGCACACTGCCTTAACCAGCACCCTGACCCTGCACCCATCCTGCACACTGCCCTAACCTGCACCCAGGTAGCAATTGGGGGTCCGCTATGGCTACCTAATATCTAAGGGCACATTTTTCGACCTAATCCTGATATCTATGGGCACATAGCTATCTAATTATTTTATTTGGTGAATATGGCTGTTTAATTTTATCTTGAGGCATCTGTCTATGTAATTTGTTTATTGTGAGGCACCTGGCTACTTAATTAATTTATCTGGTTACAGCTTTATTTTTATTGGACAGCATGTGACTACTTGATGAATTATCTGATGGCATGTGACTACTTGATGAATTATCTGATGGCATGTGACTGCTTGATGAATTATCTGATGGCATGTGACTACTTGATGAATTATCTGATGGCATGTGACTACTTGATGAATTATCTGATGGCATGTGACTGCTTGATGAATTATCTGATGGCATGTGACTACTTGATGAATTATCTGATGGCATGTGACTGCTTGATGAATTATCTGATGGCATGAGACTTCTTGATTAATTATCTGATGGCATGTGATTACTTGATGAATTATCTGATGGCATATGATTACTTGATGAATTATCTGATGGCATGTGACTGCTTGATGAATTATCTGATGGCATGTGACTACTTGATGAATTATCTGATGGCATGTGATTACTTGATGAAGTATCTGATGGCATGTGATTACTTGATGAATTATCTGATGGCATGTGACTACTTGATGAATTATCTGATGGCATGCGCCGTATTACCCAGATATGCCTCTCAGTGTTACCCTCCTCTCTGCCCACTGACACCCTCCTCCTTCCCACTGACACCCTCCTCCTACCCATTGGCACCTTCCTCCCCCACCCACTAGCACCCTCCTTTCCACCCAGTGTCACCCTCTCCCACCCACTGGCACCCTCACCCGCACACTCCCTCCCATTGTCACCCTCTTGCAAAAGCAGGGGTGTGGCTTAAGGCCGCACAGGGGGCATGGCTTAAGTCTCCCTCTTTCACATCTTCAAAAGTTGGGAGGTATGCATTATATAACGCTATTTAGCGTTATAAGTGTTAAAAAATGGTGCAGGCAGTGTGCCTTACACTTATAAAGCTAAACAGCGTTATAAGTTAGTCTTCAAAAATGCAGAGGGCAGAGGGGGTCGGGGGGGGAGAGAGGCAGCGGACACTGGAGGGAATAGGCATCCGGGGAGGATGTGTGTAATATGCATACATTATCTTGTCCCGGCCGCCGATCGCTCCTTCCCTCCGCTCCTTCGCTTCTTCCATTCGTTTGCTGTAGTCCTGCAGCCGGCCAATCACCATGTGGCTTCAGTCCCCGCATGGTGATTGGCCGGCTGCAGGACTACAGCAAACGAATGGAAGAAGTGAAGGAGCGGAGGGAAGGAGCAATCGCCGGCCTGGGACAAGGTAACGTATGCCTCTGCACACATCCTCCCCCGATGCCTATTCCCTCCAGTGTCCCGCTGCCTCTCTCCCCCAACCCCCACTGCATATACTAGCAGCCCCCTGCATTTTTTAATGGCCAACCGTCCTGAAATAAATGTATCAGAAAACACTACTTACCATTTTAATGTATTTACATTAAAACGGTAAATAGCGTTTTATGATACATTTATCGGCAGAACGGTGCGCCATTTTTCTCCTTGCACCATTTTTAGATAGACGCACCATAGCCTAATGTCCTTCCATATTTTAATAATGTTTTTATATAGTACTGGCATCTTTTGCAGCATTTTACAGAGTACATATTCATGGCACTGACTGTCCTCAGAAGAGCTCACAATCCTATCCTACTAATGTCCTACCATGTATTTATACAGCACTGACATCTTCTGCAGCACTTTACAGAGTACATGGTCATGTCAATGACTATCCCTCATAGAAGCTCACAATCTAATCCCTATCATTGTCTTATGTCATAGGCTGATATTCACAAAGGGTTGTTCGATAAGAAAATCAAGTAGGTAAAGCAGTGGTAGTCATCCAATGTTTGGGTATCCGAACTACCCAGATAATCAGAACTTTTACCCCCCAACCGAACTTTGAATTGTAATTCGCATATCTTTGTAAATACGAATAGCAGTATCAGAGAGAGAGAGAGAGAGAGAGAGAGAGAGAGAGAGAGAGAGAGAGAGAGAGAGAGAGAGATTTTCAGGCCACTTCCGATTTTTTATCCGGATATCCAAATCCTACCGGATATCCAGGATGTTGGGTTCGGATATCCGGATATCCGAGCAGCACTGGGATAAAGTACTGCATTCGGTATTTTAGGGTTTTTTTTTTGTGCAAATTCACAGTTCAGTAATTTTCCGAAAAATGTTGCTTCAGTTCACCAAGTCCTGTTTGGTATGAAGTGGAAAGTGAAGTAGGTTTCTGCCACAAGCTGTGTGGACTGGTCTGCATTAGCTGTTCCTGTGTCTGTTTATTAAGGGGGAAAAGGCTTCTTGCATCACTTTAGATGTGCTTACATGTCAGTAGAGTTGTCTCTAACCTCCGATTTTAGGTTTGTGAACTTCAAACCACCATAGACTTCAATGGGCAGGCGAACCTTCAAAACTACAAACATTAATTGTGGCCACTAAAGTGATAGAAAAGATGTTTCAAGGGGTCTAACACATGTAGGGGGGCATGGCGGAGTGGGATACACGCCAAAAGTTCCGGGGAAAAATCTGGATTTGACGCACAGCAGGGTTTAAGGGCAGAATTCACATTTTATTGCTAAATTAGAGGCCTAAAGTGCTTTAAAACATGCATTGATGTGTATACATCAATCAGGTAGTGTAATTAGGCGCCCGAGTCTGAAGAACCTTCCAAATAGGCACGATATACGACCTGATGAAGCGGTTTGAACCGCGAAACGCGTTGTCATTTTATAGTGCTACAATAAAAATTTTCGTTTTTCATCAAACCGTATGGAAGTGACTACTTATTAAGGTAGGATCATTCCATATCTTTGAATTAATAACTGATTAATACTGGTACATCCACTATTAGAGTGTACATTGATATCAACCTTTGCCCATTAATTGGTCTGTATTTTACACATAAATTTGTTCATTGAGTTGGAAGCCTGATCAAAAGCACCTCCAAGGGCACCACCTACCCTCCCATGTTGTAATTAGTGTACTGCTTCACACTGACAGACTAAACTCACTGTGTAACACATTGCAAACAGCTGTTTGTGTAGTGACGGCCATGCTGGACTGGTGCGCACCATGGCGAGAGTGCAGGCGATGGCGGTTTTCAAGCCCATATGGTTGGGCTGAGGTAGCTAAATCTCAGAGCAACAGTGACTGAGTGTCCAGCTGATCGAATTTGGTCTGTCCACAATGAAGCAACGACCTTATTATCTTCTATGGTCAGGTGTTCCCCCCAAACCTAACACACTCATTTAACCGGTCATTGCTTCATTATGATACACAAGCTCCTTCACCGCAGCAAGGTAATGATCACGAAGGGGAAATGACACATGTACATGCCTTTTGTTTTGTTGTTGCAGCCGTAGTGCAGCCAGGAAAATTAGGCAGGCATGTACACGCACTAAAAAAAATTACCATGGCGGCCACTGCTAGCAGCGGCCTTCAAAATTCAGGAATCCACCTGGAGTCCTGGACCCTGTTGGTAGTGGCGGAGAAGGCAGTCAAGCGGCCTGCAGGCAGAGATGCTGTGTGGGGACCGACTTAGTCTTGGGGCAGACAGTCACACGGTGTGCAGGCAGAGATGCTGTGTGTGGGGACTGTCTTCGGGCGGGCCTGATCGTGCTTTACACAGCGGGAGACATGGCAGCGCTTTCAAACAATACTTATACCTGAATTATTTATCTGTATTGATGTGCAGAGTTCCAATAACTGGACTATATTACACACCTAGTACTCACTACAGGCATCCGTGGTCAGATGGACCCTTGACCCAACGCTGTGTGCCAGAGATGATACCACTTTCCTTTAAACATCATGGTACAGTTTGGGTATCGCCTCTTTTGAGAAATAATTGCGTGATGGTATTTTACACTGCGGTGTGTGGCTTTGCTTTTGTGTGCTGCTTTTCCTCAGGTGGTCATCCCATTGCAGTTTGTGCTTTGTAATCATGTGCCTTCGTAAGGTAGTTGTCCCTACAGGGGTCTTGGTCTTTCCACGGCTCAATTTTCAGTGGCAGAGAGTACAGATGGTAGTGCTCTCATCTGAGGCAGACACACAAAAAAATGTCCACACCGCTGAGCCCTGGGATGTTGGCACTTTGGTGATGGCTGCCAACGGAGTGTTAAGTGGGGTGCCAGAATCAGAGCAGGAGGAGGAAGATATGTCACGCTTCTGTGCGGAAGCTGAGGAAGATGAGATGTTCTGTGTTAAAAAGTCAACTACGTCCTGACAATATTGAGGGTTGATGGCACGTGCCTTCTTCTGAACACCGTACTTTGGTCGACGAGGGCCGCATGAAATTACGACAGCGCAACCTCGACCAGACCTGCCGGGTGGCCTGCCTCTTGTTTTAACCATATTGGGGGGATGAAGTGAAAGATATGCACTGACTTGTCTAATACGATGTGCGGTTACACAGGTGCAGTGAAAAGGTTGCAGTGACCGCTGGTACAACAATGTGCGGTTACACAGGTGCAGTGAAAGGTATGCACGGACTGGTATTACAAATGTGCAGCTGCCACACACACACAGGTACAGTGAACAGGTATGCAGTGACTGGTATATAACTCTGCGTGCTGTCACAGCTGTGCAGTGAACAGGTATGCAGTGACTGGTAGTGGGACACTAGGCAGCGGGGCGGAGGATTAAGTGGAGGGAGGATTAGGTAGCATTGGTATACATTACCTTGTCCCCGCCGGCGATCGCTCCTTCACTTCATAGTTAGCTTGCAGGAGTCCTCATCCAGCCAATCAGCATGCGGGAACTGAAGCCGCATGGAGATTGGCTGGATGCACGACTCCTTAAAACTAACAGAAGTGAAGGAGCGATCGCTGGCCGGATAAAGGTAATGTATCCCTCGGCACACATCCTCCGCCTAATCCTACTCCCTGCTGCCTGTCCAGCTGCCTCTCCCCCCGACCCCGCTGCCTAAAGTTTTTAAAGATATAAAACGATAAATATCGTTTTATATTACTCCTGCGCCCTTTTTATACTGTTGGTGCTGTGCACCATTTTTGCCTGTTCCGCGCCCTAGTGCCCAGTTCTCCTACCGCATGTAGCGTGATTACCCACTACATGGGGAGAGTGAGGTGCCAGCACTAGAGGGAGCAGAAAGGATGATTGGACAGGCACAGCACTGGACTCCAGAGGGGAAGTTATAGCACAGCTTTTGCTACACTATACTCTGCCTTTACATATTGGACTGGGGGAGTGCAGAAGGGGACCGGGGCAGATAGTGGGACAAGGGGACAGAGGGAGACAAAAAGAGGGACAGAAGGAGGCACAGTGGGACAGAGGAGGCACAGAGGGATGCACACAGAGCCGGATAATCCACAAGGAAACTTAGGTAGGTGCCTAGCACCTGGAGAGAGTCTAGGGGCCCAGTTTATGCTAGCTCCCAACAAATCTTGCCAAAAAAGCTAGGTGGCCATTAAGGGTGGGCCCAAATTCATTGCTAGCCTAGGGCACAAGGAGACAGAAGAAGGCACAAACACTCATGGGGTGTGGCTTTGTATGGGGGGTGGCCTAGTTTTAGGGTGGGGTTTAATCAGGGGAATGGCGCCCCCCAGGACCAATGGCACTCCAGATAGTGGCTTGGAATACCTATGCCTAAAAACACCCCGATCAGGACCTGTAAGCAGGGGCGTAGCAATCGGGTGTGCAGAGGTTGCGACCGCATCAGGGTCCTTGGGCTAGAGGTGCCCCAAGGGGCCCTCCCTCAACTTCAGTATTAGCTCTCTATTGGTCCTGTGTTCATAATAATCACTTCTATAGATACTTTGAATATT